>NC_139708.1:10037678-10255178 GCF_964188405.1 Protomyctophum parallelum | reverse complement strand
TTCCGCTAGCGTTACGTCATAACGCTAGCGGAAAGGCCGTTGTGAATTTGGACCATGGAGAGGGAAATATTTGTCCTATTTGTTTAAATGTTATAGCCAGTGTTGTTAATTACGTGATGATATCATAGAGGCTGTATTCGCATGCAGTGTCTCTGCCAAAGATGCCCAGTGCGAACCAGTTGGAGTAGAGCTTGCGGTGAAGATGCCCACGCATCCTCTCGCATCCTTTCGTCTTGTTGAAAAATGCGCTGGCCGACGAGCGGTCTTTTCTGGTTAAGACAAACTCAATTCTTTAAATTCTGTAAATAATCCTCGCTATAGAGTCATTAACAGGGGTCACCCTGTCTACCCAGCTCTTTAATAAACAGAAAATACATTCTCATTTCATCCAATCAGGAGAGATAAAACTAATATTTTTGTATATATATATATATATATATATATGAACCCAATATACTTTTAAAAACACACATGACAGCACTCGTCAAATAACTTTAAAGAGAAAGAAAAGGACAGAGACAGTGCCTCAGTTTCACCAATTTATTTTTGAAAACTCATAATCTAGAAACTTCCTCTTCTGTTGTATTTCCAGGTAGTTGTTTGCAAAACAGGTAATTCTCTCTGATGAAGTCACCATCCGCGTCACAATCAATGAATCTCACGTTTGCCAACAGCTGTGCGTGTCCACTTATATCTGTTGATTCATCCACTTGCAGTGCAAATTTACCACTCGTCATCATTTTTTGTATGACAACACTCTCGATGTCTGCAGACATTTCTTCAATGCGTCGCCCAATTGTGCTATCTGAGAGCGGCACATTTGCTAATTCCTTTGCAAGATCTGCTGGCACCAAGCCCACACCCCCCGCGAGTTTGAATGCTCTGGCTATTACTGTTTCTGCCAATGTATGAGGCATTTTTAACTGTGCCAACAACTCTGCGATTTGGAAGCTTAATTCCAGACCTTTTTCAGAAGTCTTAGTGGTACTGCGTATCAAGAGACTTGCCTGCTTCGTTGTGTCTTTCTCCTTTTTTTCTTTCAAGCTCACGAAAAAGTGTTTGTCCTTTGTAGCGAGTTCATCATGATTGGTATGAAGGTGGCGCTTCAGTTTACTCTGAACCATGCCGCTGTTTGCAAGCTTGAATCCACAAACTATACACAGCGGAATCGGGTACGTTTTATCCCCAGTAAACGTGAAGCCAAACTTCATGTAATCATCACGGTACAGTCTGGCAGGGGCTTTCTTTGTAGGCGTTGGTAGTAGTCGCCGTTCCCCCCGGCGGCGGCGGCGGCGAGGGACCGCTTGCTGTGCCGTCATCAGATTCAGGTGACACGGCGGCGCTGTCTGTGCTGTCGGGTTCTGGTGGTGTCTTTCTGGAGGGAACGAAATGTAGTGTCTTCTGGATGCATCTCTTCTTTGCTGCTGGTTCCATCTTGTAGTAGCTGTACAATGTGAATGCCATGTCTGTGCTGTGCCCCATTTATACAGTAAAGTTGCCAGGCGATTAACATTTCTATGGCCGATGGTCGTTAAGAGTCTATTGTTCCGTCGTCATGTTGTTTTCGCACGTCTATTTAGACGTGTGACAACAACAACGACGCAACAATAGGACGCCTAGCTATCACTTTCGGGGGAGGGCTAGTGTTACTTTCGGTCAAAATCTCGAGGCACACCTGGACAAATCAAAGGCACAGTAAAGTGCCGCGGTACATAGGTTGAGAAACACTGCTGTATCCTATATGAGTACTCTCGATTGATTGCATAACGTTGATATTCCCTAAAGAAGACCTTACAACACGAAATGTTGGTTTCTCTGTTAAATAAATTTCCAGCATCGTGGCTACGAGTGTGCAGCCCTTTTCTTCTTTTTCAACGTTGATATCCCGATGTGAAAATGTATTTTCTGTTTTTCTGTCTTACTAAATTATTACTTACAGCACCTTTAACTCTGAGCGTGTACAAATCGAACCTTATGGGTCCATTTGGTTCCATGCAACAACAGCACCCCCTTCTGGCTCTTTGTTGCAGGTACGCCTCCATTCCCTTCTATGCTGTGCCCTTGGTGGCGCCGTGGCAGTGCAACCTGGGCTCTGCCTTCCTCATGGCTCTACAGCTCTACTGGTTCGGCCTCATCTGCAGGGGAGCTTTCCGTCTTTTCACCAGAACGTCACGCTCCCCGCCCTCCATCAAGGGCGCCGGCGGCGGGGACTGCCACCTGACAGCGGCCAATGGCTACAACGCACATGGGGGATCGGAAAGAGAGACTGACATGCACTGAGGGGGAATCGGCACAGAGGGGAGAGCGCGGTGGGAGAGAGAGCGGGGCCTCAGGGATAGGCCGACAAATGAAGGCTTAAAGCCAGGCTTATACTTCACCGTGTGACACTGTCATGTGCAGAATAAGGCAGGATTTATAAGCTCACATTGTGTCGCATCTGTGATGCGCTGAGAGCTTATAGATCTGCTATGTTCTGTTTGCAACGCTGTTGCACAATGGAGCATAGGCTATATTAGGCATTGGTCTGTGGGGTGAAACAAAATGGAAGGAACTGGCGACGAGCTGAGTTCAAGCACTGGACCTGTCCGATAAACACCAATGACACCATACACTGGCGACGAGCTGAGTTCAAGCACTGGACCTGTCCGATAAACACGATACACTGGCGGACAGGCGAGCCTCTCTTCTTCTCACAGGCGTGCCTCTCTGACCCTCTTAGTCCACAGAAAAGACAGAAGTGAGATAGGAAGAGAGGGAAAGTAGAAGATGGAGGAGAGAGAGTCAAAGACAGAGGGCGAGACAGACACTTTTAAGAGAGACAGACAACCAAAAACTGTCTTTAGTACGAGGAGGGGTTGGACTAATGTATTAAGAACATCATAAGAGCCTTAGAAGTCCTTTGTGACGGTGTGTGTGTGTGTGTGTGTGTGTGTGTGTGTGTGTGTGTGTGTGCGTGTGCATGTGCATGTGTGCGCGTGCATGCGTGCGTGTGCGTGTGCGCGCACCTGTGTGTGCGTTGTTGTGTGTAGGCCTATAAGAGAGAGCTCTGAAGCTCTCGGGAAGAGCTTTGCAGTCCCTTGAAGGGAAAACTGCCCGAGGACATAACACGGTTTAGGATATAGATATTAATACAGTTCACTAGCTTTTATTTAAACAGGTGGGACGCTCTTAGGAGAGCGATGTCGGTGAAAGGTTTTCCCCCAGAACTTAATGTTTAATTTTGAAATGATTAACTAAAGTTTAATTGTGAATCAATTTGTGGCATAGGCCTAATGTTGCTGTGACCACTTGACTTGCTCAGCTTCTCCGAGAGAAGTGTTAAAAAGTATAGTTGGTTTATGTTTTCTCCCACCCACCTTTATATTCTGATGTTGTCGTTTTCTTTTATTTATTTTGTTAATTTAAAAAAGATGTGCTTGGATTCTTTTTTTCCCCTTTTTTCCATATGTACTTTACAATTAAGAAAAAAGGAAAATGATGGTAAATAATTATGCAACCTTGCTCAGTTACCTATATAGACATGAATATTAACCACTTAAACCCTATATACTTAGTTGTATGTCAAATAGCAACAATAGGCAATCTACAAACTCAATGCAATGCAATGTCGTGAGCTGGTAGATCTACTATTTTTGCTGAATGTTCGCATACTTTCATCGAATGTTCGCCTATTTTTGCCAAATGTTCACCCATTTTCGCCGAATGTTGATCTATTTTCAAGGAATGTTCAGCTATTATGACATGCCCAGAATAGGGACGCTGGGGTGACGCTGTGGTTAAAGGTTGAAGTGGACTGGATGCTACTTTATAGTGTTGCTGAAAGCACTGCAGTCAGGCACTCTACCACTCAGTATGGTGCCTGGACTAAGACAGCAGAACTAAAGTTCACACAGTACATTGCAAAACGGATACATTATAGTATCAAATTATGATACCCAGCTATAATACGATACTGCTAAACAGAATTTTGATGCTAAGAGCAACAGATACTATAAAGCCAGAGTTATACGTGTTTGTGTGCTGCCTGCACTGCACACAGAAAATAGCAGCTCTACAAGCCCACGGTGCATCACGTCGCGCCATGTTGTGAGCTTGTATATCGGCTGTTTTCGGCGCGCAACATCAGCACACACCTAAGTAAATTGCCCAGGTGCCACAAGCCTAAGCAAAGCGAAAGTGCCCTTGAGTAGTCCTACGTGTACAAAGCCATTAGTGACATTAAAGTTATAATTATAATGGATCAGACAAAATTATCATCCTCTCACTATATTCTTTAACCCAAAGATCTCAAGCTTTATGTGCTACATGTATATCCTGCTGTTCATAAACTCAAGCACTAGGAATGCCATCAACACTGGAAAGGTGATGTGGTGCAAACTTAATATCTGTGGAGTTCATATATGCAACACTACAAATTCACTGCAAATCAGAGATTATACTGCTGCAGTGCTTCCCAACCTCTGAGCCGGGGCCCTCTGGTGGGCTGTAAGTATATAGCAAGTGGGCCTCCAAATAATTGGCAACTATAAAAAAACAGATTAAAAAAGAAAAAACCTGTTTAAACCCGAGTTTCCATTGTCATATTACCGATATACTGTATAGGAACGTAACTGTCTTTAGTTCCTTTGATCCAAGACTTGAACACGATTGATCGGCCCACCCATCTCATCTGACCAGTGAATTTATGGTTGCCATGTTCAGTGGTCACGATGGGTGGGCTGAGAACGCTTTTGAGACATTCAAGACTCAAGTGGGCCCTTAATCCAGAAAAGGTTGAGAACTGCTAAAATACTGAACACTAAGTGGCATCACATCACAGGAGGAAAGAGAAGGAAAACAGTTGACAAGCATTTAAAAGCTAGGCTACCGATTTTCACAAATCTGTTATATAGCTTTGTGCATGTTTACAGGGTTGTCTGATTCTCTTGAAATGTAGCAAGCGGTTATTTGTCTCTCTTCAGTTTGACACTTTATGAATAAACCATATGCCCTGGCTCGTACAGAAAAGAAAAGGCAATTTGTCTTCCAGACTGTTCAATACAGGGTAAAAATGTTCCTTTCTTCTTTTTTTGCCATCAAATGGCAAAATGCATTTTCTGGCCTGCTCTAACCACCTAACTGTATACCGGTATAGCTACTTGGTTGCCTGCCTGGGGTACCACAGGGCTCTAGACTAGGTACGCCAGTATTTCCCTCTACACCAAATGATGTTAGCCCATGCAGAAGACGGACGCTAGGGTTCAAGGGCTATTAAGGGTGACATTCCAGGTAGGATGCAGGAGTAAACATGTATCAGACGTTGAGCATCATCCAAATGTCTTTGTGTTCTCTTTTTTTAATCATCTCTCAGTCAAAGGTCCTGTGAAACTGTGAATCATATTTATCATTCATTTTCACTTCTTGACCATTGTTCTGCATGCATTTTAATTTGAACCGCAGTCCGCATTCTAAAGTTCAAAATGCATAATGTTTTAATTTATGGTTTTGTTCCTTGGACAGGGTCTACATTTGGTTTGCATAGACGTCATGAAGTAAACAATAATTAAAGTGTGGTCCATTGACGTCAAAGCCTAGGGCTTTTCGTTATGATTCATGGCAGTGTGTGTGTGTCCCACACATCACATGACATATGTAACTAGAAAAAGTGCCCTTCTGGGCACAGGTCTCCACCGGGATAGGAATGTAGGACATTGCAGCTTGCCTTCATCTGGTGGTTGGATAAAAGGGCAACAAAAGTAAATTATCCACAGATCCGTGCAGTTAGAGGTAAAAACACTTTTCGGCCAGTTATAGCGCCACCTTGAGGCTGAGTTGAAATTGTTCATGTGGCATTTCGTCCTGGGCCTAGTGGGAATGTGGGTGCACAATTTCACGGAAATCACGCGATGTGTTCATGATTTGCAGCATTTTGTTTGAAACTGAGCACTCCTGTGAACTTTGGAAGCCAATCTTAAAGATGGAGTGCCACCATTTTTTTCCACCCTAAAACATGATCATCGGGTATTATTACAATATAAGGGGGAAGAACTTTTTCCAAAAAGTGTACAGTATTTGTTAAAATCATGCTTTTATGTGGACACGCCCACCAGTTCATTAAGTATGCCTGGTTTGCCTGGTGGGTGGTGATGGGTGGTGATCCACCTGAATTGAAGCCACACCCACAGCTGTAGTTGTATGATAAAGGGGGAGGGGTTTGGGGAGGGGCTGATAGTGTGGTGTCACTATATTACTGTTTACTTCATTGGCCTGTTTGACTGTCAAGGGTTCGGCCTCCAGGAAGAAACCCTAAATACAAAGTCAATACACAATTGCACATAAAAACAACTCCAGTCTGTCTAATTAAGTACTGTCACCTCATAGACACATGAAAAACTGGAAAAATTCAAAAATTGTGGCACTCCATCTTTAACCAATCAGGATGGAGTCTGAGAAATCTGAAAGACCGGTTTCGTTGAATGGCTCTAGAGAGACTGTGTACCAATTTGCGCGATGTTTGGACAAAATCTGTAGGTGTACTGTGCAAAAACTTGTTTTGCACAAAGCGGCCTCCTGGTGGCGCTATAACAGGCCGTTCTGGAAAGTTTGGGGCAGAGGTTCATCGTTGGCATCCAGGGAGTGTGTGTGCAAAATTTGGCATCGACCGGGTTAACGGTGGCCGAGATTAGCTGCTCACGGACACACGGACGGACGGAGTGCAAAACATACTCTCCCCCCATGCCTTCGGCCTGGTGGAGACAATAATATTGTAGGCCTATATATTTTTAGTTTTAATCAATCACAGTCAAGTGAAAATGTTTAAAACACTTGCATAAACACACTTACGGCCGAGCTACACTAGGCTTTTTTTTTTACAGACAGTGATAATATATTCGCGCGCACGCACGCACACACACACACACACACACACACACACACACACACACACACACACACACACACACACACACACACACACACACACACACACACACACGCACACGCTCAGACACACCCACACACACACCGAATGGTTACATTTAGCAGCACGTGACCGTTCCTTCTTCCTGGAATGACACGCCTTCTGCTCAGCTGTTTCTTCTTCCTCATTCATCTCCTCAGAGGAACTTTGTCTTGTACAGTTGTACTGTACATGTAGCCTACTTGCTGGCTGCTGCATTTAAACAGGAGGAACATTGAACTTGAATCACAGTCAGAACTCAGAGGACCAGAGGACCTTCTCAGCTGTTTGTCTTCTCTGCGGAGACACACCACAAGGTATAGCCCTGGAACATGACTGCCATGATGATTATCATGACAGTCATGCAGTACCTTTGCCCTGTTTTTTGCGCTCGCTGCATTTACAAGATTTCCGTATATATAAACATTCAGATTTAAAATATAAAGTACTCACAAAGTGTCCCACGGGTGTTAGTTAGTAGCAGCGCCAGCGATTAGAATTGCTGCGTCCCGCGTTGTTTAATAAAAAGCATTTTTGTCCGAGCTCTCCGGCTACTTTTTTCAAACGGGGTTCGTTTGGGAAATCCACAGTTGCACACCGGGAGCGCACTCGCCTATTAGTCTGTATTGGCAGGGCGGTCAGCGTACCTATATCGAACACACCGAGTGCCACCCTCCTCCCGACCGATAGGGGCGCGTAGTTGAAAGCCAATGGCAAAATAACACCTCGGATAAAAATGCTTTTTATTAAACAACGCGGGATGCAGAAATTCTAATCGCTGGCGCTGCTACTAACTAACACCCGTGGGACACTTTGTGAGTACTTTATATTTGAAATGCGAATGTTTATATATTTTAATTCTTTGTAAATGAAGGGTGAAGTTGCGTCATGACTCTCGTATGAATACGAGAGTCATGAATCATGGCTACACAAGGTACAACGTACTGGTAGCGCCGCGGGGGAGTGAAATTGAAAGATCAAGTTGCAAGTCACGTTGCAAGAGGCATCTTGTTTATCTTAATATAAAGTGAATTATCTCGGCGTTTGTTGTGCGAATAATGTTACCTACGTCGAAGATTTGGCATTTGACAGAATCCCTGGACAATTGCTGCTTAGTTAAATCGAAGATTTTGAATGAATTTAAACTCTTTAAATCGAGAGATTTATATGAACCTGAACGAGAACCTGACAACGTTAGACATAATAATGTTCTGTAATGTATATATTTTTTAAATGGTTGCTCAGGTATATATTCTGACGTGCAATCAGAGTGCAATAAACCAGTCTGCAATAGTATTACTGCATGGGCTGGGCTGAGTTGACGCACTTTGAACCCCCCCCCCTCCCTGATTATGATGTTCCTACGTTACCTTACCTCTCCTAGTACAACGACACTCTAATGTGGGCAATATAAAGAATATTGAAAAAGAAATAGACTGCACCTTGTACTTTTTAGTAGTTTAAACTAAATGTGTTTCTGAAACAAACTGCCACAGCCTAAAGATTGATTGATTGATATACATTATTTATTAACAGTTTGCAGAATTGCAGTACATTTCAAGCACAAACTCAATACAAAGACTGTTAACTGTGAGTGGACGACCCAATTAAGCATTACACTTGTTTACACAAGATACATTTGGAGAGCTGTGTTCAACATTGAACTTCACAACAACGGAAATTAGCAAATGTAAAACAGTCAATCAATCAATGGCCTTGTCAAACAAATATGTAATGTGTGTGAATAATATGAAGATTCGCACCGCACCTGTCAGTCTCTAATACACATGGACCCGATTCATTATACTAGACACTACAGAGGAGTCCTCTGTAGTGTCTAGTATAATGAATCGGACCCCCCTTGTCATTTTCCAGGCAGGCTCCACTGCAGAGGACGTGTGACTGTTGAATGTGAACAAAGATTGCATTGCAAACAATCTCGTTTTAAAGTTAAACAGGACAGAGGACACCCTAGTTTCTGAAAACATTGTTATAGACAATGGACTACATAAACTGATTCAGCACAGGTGTGGCCTGCCCTACATACAGTAAAGGCTAACCTTCCCATCAGACAGTAATTGCTAGTAGCTCCACTTCTGTTTAAGCAGTAGCCCTACTGTGTTTTTAAGTGATAACCTGTCTGGGGGAGGGGGGGTGTGGCACTAATGCTGGTAGATTTCCTCATAGGATACTTTGCGTGCACTGTGTGGTGGACTGGTGGTGGTGTGTAATGTTTATGTAAAGCTCCGATTTGTTTGAGCAGAAGGTGTGTTTGTAGTACAGTGTGTTCATCTCTAAAAGGGTGTGTCCATCATTTGTGTTAAGGAACATTTACAAAGTGTAGTGCACCTGTGTGGCTGTGTCTTTCTCTATGATCAACCACTCTTCTTCCTCAGAGTAAAACCACATGGCTCTCTCCTGTGTTTTAACCACTTAAACCCTATACTGTATATATACTCTATTTCATTGACCGGAGTTCCCCAGGGGGGGGAACTTCCTTTTTTCCTCTACAACAATTTTATTTTGATGTGTTGGCCTATGTGACATACCCATTAGAGATGCTAAGTTTCATGTGATATGTCAATGTTATAACAATATCTCAGTTTTCACTTTTCAAAAGTGACTTAATTGACTAGTTTTATTTATATTTTTTATACCACTACCACACAATGCTTTCAGTGTGTTATACTGTGTTTAAGGAATCTGCGTATGCTGCTGGTACTCTGCCTCTCTCTCTCCACTCTTTTCTGCTGGAGGGGGTCGGTGAGGTTAACCTAGCCCTGGTCCAGTGCGTCAGCGAGTCTCTCACTGACTCCCTGTGGTCATCAGCAATTTTCCCACTGCCGTGTGAGGGTTTAGAATTCCCCAAAAATAAACAAAACGACGTAACTACTCACCGAAACAAAGCCTGCTAGACCTTGGCAAAAGTCTATTCTCAAAGCTGGGAAGCATCTCAGGTCCCCAGCTTCTCTCTAAAATGCACTTTGTGCCATTTCAATAAAGCAATGTACCGGATGAGTAACTTCTTCTACTACGGCATTTCCGGGTTGTTCCTGCGCCGATCCACTTGGATGCATTTTATTTCATGACAAAAATTGTGCATTTTAGAGAGAAGCTGGGGAACTGAGACGCTTCCCAGCTTGGAGAATAGACTTTTTCCTATGTCTAGAAAACTTTGTTTCGGTGAGTAGCTACCTGGTTTTGTTTATTTTCGGGGAATTCTAACCCTCCACGACAGTGAGAAATTTTGCTAGCAGCGGAGGCGTGCCCCACAGGGTGTCGGTGAGAAACTCGCTGACGCACTGGACCAGGGCTAAGGTTAACCATGATAGCCTTGTACTTCACCTCCACCTCCTTTTGGTATATCCATACGTAAAGAGACTAAGGGAGTGTCAAAAGCATTCCTCGCTCATGTCAAATACTGCAGATGCCAACTAAAGTGCGATGTAGCATTTCAAGTGGGAAAGGTGCATTGCACTTTAGTTGTCATCTACTCTACAGTAACAGTAACAGAGAATGCTTTGTAAAAAATTGTCCTTTAACACAAATGGATGGATGGATTAACACAAATTACATCAGTACCACACCCAGACAGACAGGTTGTCCGTTTCAAAGAGGACGTTCTTAATCCTAACCGTGAAGCCGATTGTACAAGCTCACAAATCCTTTCCCTATGATGACATGCCCCCAAAAACTTAAACCTTTGTGTGTTTTATGCATATATTTAGCCAATTAATAGTATTACCAGTAGTGAGAAGAGGGAAGTATTAACCGATCTAATAATGAAATTGGATCCATTGGAACACAGGTTGTTATTAACATTTCCTGAAAAGTAATGATTGTGGACATACCAAGGTTTCCACAGACAGCGATGAAATGCAGTTTATTACGTCTGACTGCAACATCTCTTCTGTCCTCTAGATGGCGTCCAAGAAGTCAGGAAACCGAGGGCCAGAGGTTGACGTGGAGGGCTCAATCATCCGCATCCCGCCCCACCACTACATCCATGTACTGGACCAGAATACCAACATCGCCCGCGTGGAGATCGGACCACTCACCTACATCCGCCAGGACAATGAGAGGTGAGGGCCAGGGTGGATAAGGTAGCCTGGCACTTTCATTACCCAATACCCACAGATCTGTGGGGAACTTTTTTGAACCCATGAGATCAGCATGGCCAATGCCATCTAATGGATAAGGTACCTCCTAGAGAGGACTGTTCCCCAAACCCGCTGGATGAAGAGGATGCTCTCTCCATAATGCACATTAATACCGTATCTATAATGGCACCTTTGACAGTGTAGAAGAATGTTGTTAAACAGTGGTTTTCAAAGTGGAGGACCCCAATTTACACTGTAAAATAAAATTGTCAGTGTCATTGTAACTTTGTTCAAAATGGAATCAAATAAACGTTTGGTTCAGTTTGTGTGCACTCTCAGAGTTACAGACAACTAAGGGACAACTGGTGGGACCACCAGTGGTGTGCGTGCACACACCACTGGTGTGTGCGTGCACACACCACTGGTGTGTGCATGCACAGACTAAACTTCCTTATTAATTTACACACTGATTTGTTTGCACACGCACAACTGGCAACAAATGGCATAGCAGCAGAATTTTCTATACGGGAGGCTGGTTCCATACAGCTATCTATCTGAGATTTCTGAGATCTCCATTTTTGATGCGTTCATGCATATTTTTTAACAGTTTGAGTTGTACATAGATTTATTGCTTGTTACAACATTCATAACCTAAACCTACTATTGCAAAAAATTCAACCACACTACTGAATGCATGAAATGCCTGAGTTCACTGTACATTGACTATACACACATTCACCTCCTCAAAATATATGTGAGACTCATGGAGCTGTCACACCGTGTCAAAGGTTTGTTGGATCTCAGTCAATACATTTGATGGCCACAAGGCAACAAGTCTCAACAAGCAGTGTGAGTGTTAATGTTACGTGATGACTCTGTGTTCTTCCCAGGGTGCTGTTCTGTCCCATTCGTATGACCATGGTTCCACCACGCCACTACTGTGTCATCTTCAACCCGGTAGCTCGCGACGACAACGACCAGGTGCTGTTTGACCAGGCAGGTCAGGCTAAACTCCGCCATGCTGACCTGGAGATCCGTCTGACCCAGGACCCCTTCCCCCTCTACCCAGGAGAGGAGATCCAACAGGTGGGTGCGGGCCCTAAAGGAATGGTTCCTCACTGGTTTTGGCACTGGGATACAAATGTTACGTTATCCATGAACACTGAACCAATTTACTACCATCATGGAGTGTGACCTCGTCCAGTTTTGGGTTCTGACCCACTGCGCTGGTTGAGGAATGGTGCAGCTCAGTGATCAGTGGTAGATAATACACAGCTGGTGCAACTCCAGATGTACATCTGTGAAAAAAATGGAAGTGCTGTGTTCATTCAAATTTCCATGAGCACATTCATATCACATTTTATGATGTAGCCAGTTTTGGCACAAAGCCATACCTGACCTACTGATCAGACAGGGGAAGGGAAGTCAAAGACAAGTTCCGTCTGGCATGATCCTGAAGAACTTTGACATGAAATGTTTATTCCATTTAGAGATGTGCATAATTGAGCTACTTCAGCACACTTTGGTGGACAAACTTACAGAGTTGCATACAGTAATTGCATCCATAAGCGCTTAACAATATAGTAACCATTTTCATGGCTCAACAAATTTATTTTGTGAACTTGCAACAACAGAATGCCCTCAATGATAAATCAAAATCAAATGATTTACATAAAGTTTAAGAGAGGGAGGCAGGGAGAGACATGGAGCCTATTTGACCCACACATTAACACGTTGCTGGGGTTATTGCCCGGACAATGCCTTACTTTGCAATGTGTTGTCAGGGCAATAAGCCTGGCAAACTGATAACACTAACTCAAACAATACAAAGGTTTAGCCTGATTTATACTTTGTTGCACACCTGTGTCCTGCACAAAAAAACAGCAGATCTGCAATCTCGCGAGCGGAGGACGCCATCCTATAGCAAAGTATAAATCAGGTGTCGCATTGGGGTCTGTGAAGGTGTGTGACTTGAACTCTTGCCTCTTTCAGGATGTAACCCCTCTTCAGATAGTGTATCCTGACACTGCACTGAGGCTCCAGGCTCTGCTGGACTTCAACGACGGGGCAGAGAAGAGGGTGGCAGGAGACGAGTGGCTCTTCGAAGGTCCAGGTCTGTAGGAAAGTGGTGTCTGGCCGAGGACCCCCTGGGGTCCTTGAGGACGTTACAGGGGGCGTCCCTCCTCAGTGTTTCTGGCAAGTATGCCAGAAACATGTTGCATTTGTTTCACACGGGTCTAAATACGACTCTGCCACAATCCTCTAATACCTAATCCCTCAAGACAGATTCTCCGAAAAACTATAACACAAAAAAGGAAGTTGTTCCCCCACTTTTCTTTTGTTACCGAATGGGTTCCCAGATTGTCTAATGCCTAACATCACACAACTCTAAATAGACACCCGCTTAATACCTCCTCCTACACCTTAATGTCCATTGGTGTAAGAAGTGAACGCAGTTGATGTGAGCTCTTCCTCTGCCACAGGGACCTACATACCCAGGAAGGAGGTGGCGGTGCTGGAGACCATCAAGGCCACGGTCATCCGAGAGAACCAGGCCATCCGGCTGAGGGCTCGCAAGGAGGGCGTGGACCGAAGCGGAGTCCGCAGGGTCACTGGTACTGTGTGCTACGACGGCACCGACACTCATGTGGAATAGAACTGAATAGGATGTCATCTGATTCCAATATGGAAAAACCCTTCCAGAGTTAAACTAAGACTAGTATGATAATAATTGTTATAGTCCCTGAAGGGATATTTTCTTCATAGTCTGTTCAAAACGACAACAAAAAACAACACATAACCATATAGTACAAAACGACATCACACAACACCAGACGATACATGAGGTCCCCTCTGTATAAAACAATCGCATCAACGGGGCAGTTTGTTTAATGCCGTAAAACTCCTGCTGGTATGATATAACACTTATCATTACAGTATATCATTTATAATACAGAAGGTGACTCAGTGCAGGATGATCTTATTTTACAATTTAGGCATTTAGCAGATGCTCTTAACCCAGAGCGATTTAGAGTAAGTAAGAACAAAAATCATGGTGATACATCATTCAAAACATAAAAAAGTCATCATGTATCCTACGTAAGCTTAGGAACCTAACAGTGGAATATCTATCTAAGGAAACTATATGTGTATACATTATAGAGTGCTATGTCTACATAAAGTGCTATTTAAGTTACATAAGTTGAGCCTATCCCCTGTTAAAGAGCATAACTATTATTTCTTATTGATCTGTTTTGCTGTTCAGTAAGTAGTACCACAGTCATTCAGAGTTTTATAATAACATAGCATTTCAAACAGAAGACGACATTCCTTCGCCACCTGCCAACAAGCAATGGGAAATTCAGCCATCATCAGAAGACTAAAATATTTCCTAACAACTTAAGCCCTATATACTATAGCAGATGTAGAAGCCCCCAATGTGTAACACAGTGAGGCATTGTGAGCTTGTAGATATTTAATTTTTTTGAAAACATTTAACTTTGTAACACAGTGAGGCATTGTGAGCTTGTAGATCTTTTAGAAAATGTTTCCTTTTTTTTCCTTTTTCCTATTCTCTTTTTCAAAATATGTACATGCTAGGTGAGGAATGGCTGGTGAGGAAGGTAGGAGCATACTTACCTGGAGCCCATGAAGAAGTTATTGACATTGTCAATGCTTTCATCCTCACTGACAAGGTAACCACCCTCTCTCTCTCTCTCTGTGTGAGAGTTATGCTTTATTACGGTCAGTGGTTTTCAACCCTTTTCACATCAAGGTCCATTATTTATTTGGCATCTGAGCCACGGACTTTGAATATGTTGTCATTGGATAAGATGTTGTCCACAATTCCATGCTGTATTGATGGTACCATAGGAGAGATACTGTAGAGGCGAATGTTGATCAAAAATAACAATTATAGCACATTCTAATTGTGTAGATTTCTTGAAAAATAAGTAATGCAGATGATGCAGGATAACTCTTGAGAGCGTAAAATGAAACCAAAATAACCTGAGGGTCCTTCATTTCACACTCAAGAGTTAAAGATATAAGGGTCCATTTGGTTACCAACTCTCCATTTAGCTGGGGACCACCTGCAACCCCCTCAAGGACCACTGGTTGAGAACCACTGCTTTATTGGCACAATGCCTCTCTCTCCCGTCCGTCCTTTGTAGTTGGCGCTTCACGTGCGCGCTCTGCGTCCCTTCCGGGACGCGGGTGGGCGGGACCGTCACACGGGTGAGGAGTGGCTGGTGACCATGGCGGACAGGGAGGCACACATCCCCTCTGTGGCCGAGGAGGTGGTGGGTGTGGTCAACGTGACCACGCTGACCAGCCGGCAGTACTGTGTCATCATGGACCCTGTGGGCGCTGACGGGAAGCCCCAGCTGGGCCAGAAGAGAGTGGTCAAGGTAAAAAGTACTCGGTTTGTACTTGAGTAAATGGTATCAATAGTGCATTGTAGAAATACCGGAATTAATACTTTGCTTGAGTGTACAAAAGTATTGGTATCAGAATGTACTTAAATGAACAAAAGTAGTATTATTAAGTTAAGTATTTGAACCAGGGGGGCAGTCAGCCAGATATTTCGTGAAGCCTCATTTGAAATCGGTAGTTCATATAATGGCCTGTTGTGGCGCTGGACTGGACCCAAAAAGCCCCATAGCTCCATAGAGGCCCATGTATTTTGGCCCAACTTCACCTAGACTGTATTACCTTAATAAACATGGTCATGAATACTTTCTTCTTCCAGTCACTAGTTTAAAGTCTCATTTCTAATGTCATAATATTCTTTTTGGAAAATTATGGTCCCATTAATTAAAAACATGACCATAAAGTCGCGTATGTTCTGAGGGGCGTGGCTACCGTTACAGTCTATGATCGGGATTCCCCTCCCACTCAAGAGTCTTCTCCTCCCACTCGAGTCAAAATAAAAACCAATGGAGAAGAAGGGGGGAAGTCCCGCCTCGTTGTCTGGGCAGCCAATGACCAGCTGGTACAAAACGGAGCCAGCCAATGGCCAGCTGGTACCAAACGGATCTAGAAAGATGGCGACTTACATCAGGAATTAGCATATTATTACAGGCTTCATTTTACGTTCATGTTAGACCCGGGGAACGCTTTGTCCATATTTTTTACAGTCTATGATTTGAACACTCCGTTACGGACCTCTTTAATGGTCCGATTGGTTCTGTAGGGGGCTTGAACATAATGAGGTAATCGGCATAACATGGCCGTTTCATTCTTTGTCTTAATCAGGACTGACGGAATTATTAATGTACAATGCCGTGCATATATCAACACGGGTACACTTTGATATTTCTGCAATGTCTGCATCACAGTGATGCTATCCAATATCCGTCCATGAAATTAAACTACCGCACAGATTCATGTTTTTTAGATGAACCATATAATAATAGAAGCTTCCCCTGTGTTTGAACTCGGCCAGTCTAATCTCCCATTCTCCTTGAAGCCTAGTAAATCTCTTCCCCTCAGTGTTAATTTTGCCGACTAACACTATGACGAAAAATGTTCAACTACCTTTCACTGACAAACTAAATAAAAACTAAGCTTTGATGACTAAGACTAAAATTGACATAAATAAATGCAAATGGCAAACTAAACTAAAATGTTATCGAGGGACTAGTGGAGAAGAGATCCAGTAGAACTAAACAGTTATTTTAGTTTTGTTGTGCTTGGGTGTTGCACTCTGAAAATTGCAGATCTACCAGCTCACAACGCGTGGCGATGAGCTTGTAGATCGGCTATATTCAATACCAAGTGTAAAATCAACCATTACGACTAAAATCGTATATTTAGTCCGCTAAAAATAGACTCAAAATATGACTAAAACTAAATTAATTTATTCAAAATAAATTAGCTGTCAAAATAACAGTGCTTCCTCTCCCTCTCCTCCTCCTCTTCTGTTTTCAGGGTGAGCGTTCGTTCTTCCTGCAGCCTGGCGAGCACCTGGAGCAGGGCATCCAGGACGTGTACGTGTTGTCTGAAGAGGAGGGCCTGGTCCTCAGAGCTGTGGAGGCCTTCACTGACACTGAGCAGGTGAGGACAGGCGGAGGGGGCAGGGGCCATAATGGCAGTGCTTCCCAAACGTATAGAGTACCCAAGTGCTGACGTCACTCGCTCGGCCCCTGGGAAGTAATTTCTCTATGGAGAATATCATCTTAAATAACTCACTTAATGCCAGTTCTATTTCATCCCTGCTGACCGCAAGAGGCGGTGCTTAAAGCACGGAATGTCCCAGGTCCCCCAACAATGTCACTTGGATGACCTGGAGAGGCTAAATCTCCAGGCCTTAAACTGGTTCTCTTCCTATCTGTCAGGGAGGAGCGTCGCTGTCACCGTTGACGGTTATGTCTCGTCCTCCGCCCCCTTGACATGTGGGGTTCCCCAGGGTTCCATTCTGGGTCCAGACCTTTTCTCCCTTTATATGCTACCCCTTGGTGCTCTGATCAATAGTTTAGAAGGCGTTGCCTATCATTGCTACGCCGATGACACCAAGATATATTTTTCTTTTTTGCATAATGACATCGATAAACTCTCTACCCTTACAGCAATCAATAATTGGATGGCCCAAAACTTCCTTCAGCTCAATTCCAACAAAACAGAGATCCTAATCATAGGCCCTGACAGCATCACCAACGCCGCTCGGCTTTCTCTAGGCCCACTGGCATCCAATATAAACGATTCCGCTAGAAATCTGGGTGTCCTCTTTGACAACCGCATGAACCTGGAATCCCATGTTAAGGTCACCCAGTCCCGTTTCTTTCACCTACGTAACCTCTCAAAAATCCAACCAATCCTCACTTCCCAGACCTAGTAAAAATCATCCATGCTTTCATCTCCTCCCGCCTCTATTATTGCAATGGACTCTACACCACCCTCAGCTCCTCCTCAATCCATAAACTTCAGTACAGAATACAGCCGCCAGGATTCTTACAAACACAAACCGCAGATCTCACATTACTCCTGTGCTTGCTGCACTCCATTGGTTGCCCGTCAATTTCAAAATTCTCTTAATAACATATAAGGCATTACATGGGCTGGCTCCACTTTACATCTCCGAACTACTGCATGCAAAGCCAAACATCAGATCTCTCAGGTCCTTCTGTCTATTCCGACAACTAGACTCAAAACTAAGGGGGACTGTGCATTTGCAGTGGTTGCTCCCACTTTGTGGAACGCCCTGCCCTTTGAGCAAAAAAATGCAGAGTCTGTCGACGGTTTTAAGAACTTGTTAAACGTATTTATTTCGTAAGCACTTTATTTTATGATGTATTTTTACTTGACATATTTGCATTTCAATGTTTTGCTTTCTATTGTTTTTTGTTTGTTTCTTGCCCTTGTTTTAACATTGCTTTACCTGTTGACCACTGTACAGCACTTTGTAACATTGTTTCAAAAGGTGCTCTATAAATAAAATGTACTTACTAAGTGGTAAAGAATTTAAGTAGTACCTTCATGCAACTACAATATTTTGCTCAGAAAACTGCAAGAGAGGCTTGGGCCGTGGCTCAGCGGTCCAGGCACCCTAGCTAGAGCCCAGCCTGGCAGTGTACCGCGGGTTCGACTCCCGATGGCCTTTACTGCATGTCACCCCCCATATCTCTCCCCATGTCCTTCAAAACTGCAACCATGACAGTCCAGTTTTTATGTCTAGATGTTCAAATAATGTACAAATAAGTAAGGCTTTCTGTTGGGCTAGTCACGTTTTGTATGTGGTGTATCTAGCTGAGAACAGATGCCAGCAAACGGAATTGAAGTTAAAAAAAGAAGTGTTGCATCCCTGACTCATACTATGAATGCCAGTAACGATTGGAAAGGGAGGCCACTCCCTCTCATGTTTTTTTTTCCCTTTTCATTTCTAGCTACTTCAATATTTTGTTAGCTTTCTTTACACCTGCTCTTGTCTTCTTCCTCTCACTCTTTTATGGTGTGGAATGATATTAATGGCATGTAAAGAATGGTAAATGGCTGCTTGGTGTTAAAGTATTTAGTTTGAACAAACATTTCTGTACTCATTGCTGGATTGAGTGGTCATTCTGGTACAACTGGTTGTGTAAAAGAACAGAATGCTCCATTCATCACGCAACCTGAATACATACTGTATACTGTATACGTATCGATTCACATGGAATCTTAGGAAAGTGCCCCATCTGGTGGCCATCTGGTTTCGTGTAAAGTCAGCAACAAAAGTTTGGAAACTTAACTTTGGTCCATTATTTCTCCACTTATAAAATACAATACCGATTGCTATTCTTTATCATTTTAATCGTCATTTTAGTCACCTTCTCAACGAGCTATAGATTGTAAGGATCAGGCGTTTGTGGAATGAGCAACACAGCTAAACGTGTGGGTAGTGCCTCCAAAAACTTGCCAAAATGGCAGGATTTCAACCCTTGCTTTGAGTTGCTTAGTGGATTGGATGATTGCACTCTCCCACAGTAATAAGGAAAAAAACAACGCATATTGGCCATTTTTACACTTTATTAATTTTACACTCTGTTAGGGAACTTGGTAGTGGGTGGAAGATCCAAAAGCAGCTGCAACAGCTTGGAACCATGCTGGTCAACTAACCTAGCCACATTTTGCTGTGAGATGGCATCCCATTCCTCAACCAGGTTTTATTACAAGTCAGCCAACTCTAGCACGTACAGCATGCCCAAGCTGATCCCACAAGTGTTCAATTGGGTTGAGATCTGACTCTGGACACATGGCAGGCCATTCCATCCTCTCCTCTCCTCTCCCAAATTATGGGGGTAGGCTACTCTGTGATGATACTGGCTCTGTGGGGGCGAGCGTTGTCAGGAAGATATGGGTTATGGGATCGCCACTGGCTCCAGAATCTTATCTCGATATCTCACTGCATTGAGATTGCCTTCAATGATGACAACTTCAAGTTCTGTCTTGAATGTGAGACAGATACTGTCCCATACCAAGATGTGGCTGCCTGTGGATATTTCAGACGCTACTGAGTTCCCTAACACTGAGTGTAAAAATTGCCAATATGTGTATTTTTTTCCCCTTATTACTGTGGGAGAGAGCAATCATCCAATCCACTAGCAACTCAAAGCAAGGGTTGAATACCAACCACTTGCCTTTTTGGCAAATTCTTTAGAGGCGCTACCCACACGTTTAGCTGTGTCCACGAAAGCCAGATCCTTACAATCTATACCTCGTTGTAAAGGTGACTAATCGACGATCAAAATGATACAGATTGGTATTATTTAAGTGGAGAAATAATGGACCAAAAGTTAAGTTTCCAAACTTAACTTTGCTGAGTTTA
Organism: Protomyctophum parallelum; assembly: GCF_964188405.1. NCBI lineage: Eukaryota > Metazoa > Chordata > Actinopteri > Myctophiformes > Myctophidae > Protomyctophum > Protomyctophum parallelum. The sequence continues at coordinate 10,234,840 of NC_139708.1, read as the reverse complement.
TATGAGCTGTTTGTCCACATTTTAAACGAATTACTACATTCTAGATGCATTTATATATTCTTTAATCAAAGGTTGACGTTGTGCCATGGTCACTGTCCGGAGTGTCTGCCATGTCATTTCTGGTTAATGTGGTGTAGTTGACTATTGAATACCTATTAAGCTTTCAGACATACGGAGACATACATTTGGGTTACTAAATACTGTGGTATTTAACGTATAACCTTTATAAGTTAGATTATGATGAAACATAACCATGTTTAAACCAATGCCTAAGCTCATATGTCTGCGGCTGTTTGCACAATTATAGGCATTGTCCCAAGGAAAAGAAAAGTAAATAATCTTTGTCTTTTACACATTCTTGATGCATCGAAAATTCCATAGTACCACAGTACGTTTATACTATACTATACTATACTATACGTTTATGTTTGGTGTGGTTGGGGTAAATACAGTATCTGTGATGGGATGGTTTAATAACTGAGAGGCAATGCATGCAGCGTACTGTCCCGCTAACCTATCCACTCTAATGCCCAATGTTTTCTTCCATCCTTGGCTCTAGAATCTTTCCTCTCTTAACTTGTCTGATAAATAGCATTGCTGTTCTCTTCTTCTCGTCCTTTCTTTCTCAAACGCCATCATTCCGTTCTCCTCTCCTCCTCTTCCGGTTCTCTCCGTCCTCTATTTTTGCCTGGACTATTTCATACTATTCTTTTTTTCTCTCCCTTCTATTTCCTACTTGCCTGGACATTTGTTTTCACATTCTTTTTTTCCCCCCTCTCTTCATTCTTGTTCTTTCCTGCTGTCATCTTTCTCCTCTAATGCCTCCTGCGTTCCCTCAGTGCATGTCTCCCATCCCCACAACTCCTCCTCCTTGCCCGGCCTCCCCTCCCTCCCTCCGGTGCATTGCCACGCTAAGCCTCCTCTCGCTCCTCACGTCTCTCCCCCGTTCTCTCTGCCAGGGTGAGGAAGAGGAGGAAGAGGAGGAGGAGGAGCTGGCAACAGAGAGGGCCAAGCGCCCACGCAGGAGCGGAGAAGTCCTGCGTCGGCCCGGGGACCGCTGGATGCTGCGGGGTCCCATCGAGTATGTCCCCCCCGCCACCGTGGAGGTGATGGTGAAACGCACGGCCATGCCACTGGACGAGAACGAGGGCATTTACGTCAGAGACATCAAGACCGGAAAGGTGATCAGCAGCTCCCAAAGGCTGGCTAGTGCAGCCATTCCCAAACCTTTTTATTTATTTTCTCCCTCCCCCGCTGACCCCCATTTGATAACCATTTTGGAACCACAATCTAGAATCTACAACATAGATGGGCAACTGGGCCATCTTCACTAAATGCAGTCAATTCCAAACATGCAAACATAACCCTCTTTATTTACTGTTCAGACTATATAGTAGCTTAATGACTAGTATTACCATTTTATTGGCCTTTATGTCCAATGTATTTGTATTTAAGTTCTAAGTTAAGTTCTAAGTATAACCATTAACCAAATCATTTAAAATGCAGGATTCCAATAAAAAAAATGGCAAAAAGCTCAAGGGGGTGATGTAGTTTGAGCTTGTAGATCGGCTTTTTTAGCTACTTAAGTGTGACAAAGAAGGACAAAGTAGGGCATTAATTTACAACAAAAGAAAATAAATACGGAAATAAGAGGTTTCTGCCTGACAGTAAATGCAATGTGGCCCTCTGCAGTGTGGAAATATAGTGGCCCTCTCCATAATCAAAGTAAGTTACCCATCCCTATTCTATAAGGTAATCCTCTGTGTTTATTGAGTGTACAAAATTGACCCATATCAGTTTGTTTCCATTTATATACTGAGTTGCAGACTTGTGTGTGTGTATATATGGACCCTGAACCCACTGTCGAGAAACAGTGGGCTAGTGGAGGCTACCCATGTGCCGTTGAGCAAGGCACAGAGCTGGGTATTTAGAGTTTGTAGCAGGTAAATCTGATGGCAGACTTTTCTGACGGCAACGTTCTCAGAGAAAGGAACTATTTCATACTCTCTGTTAAACCTCCGATATGCTTTGACATCATTCTGTCCCCCCTGCAGGTGCGTGCGGTGATCGGCCAGTGCTACATGCTGACCCACGACGAGGAGATGTGGGAGAAGGAGCTGCCCCAGAACGTGGAGGCCCTGCTGCTGTCCACCAAAGACCCCCTTGCGGACCGCTCTGACCGGAGCAGTGGAGCGGACAGGAGAGCCAGGGACAAGACCAGGGTGGTGACTTACAGAGTGCCTCACAACGCTGCGGTGCAGGTCTATGACTACAGAGAGAAGAAGGCCAGGTATGCACCGCAGTGGAGGAAAATAACTCTACTCTAACTCCAAGTACTGCAGTCCTATAGTCTAATTTAACCACTTAAGCCCTATTTTATAGCTGAGCTTGTAGATTGGCTATTTTAGCCATGAAAAGAAGAAAAATGCTACATTTCACCCCTAGATACACTGTCAATCTTGAGTGTTCATTTTACTAGTTAGAAAGATAGAGGAATACTGTCCAATGCTCAAGTTGGGGCAAAAAAGCCCCCTTCCGGCCATGGCAGTGTGCCACTCCTGGAATCATCAAAGTAAATTATCTGGGTGGCCTCAATCGTCTGTGAGCAAATTGCCTTAAGATAGGATCTTTGAACCACTCTCTCTATGATCATCTGGGCAGATACTGGTCCCCCAGTTGATAGTCGGGAGAAGTGTTCCTGATCCCAAATCTCCCCAATTGTCCTGCAGTGTAAGCATCTCTGCTGTCGGGCAGAAACCAGCTATGTCCAAAATATTAACTTTTCATTAAAAGAGAGGTTTTTAGAACACAATACTGCCTCATCAAAGTTGGTATGGTGACTTTATACATGGTCAGATACTTTTTTTTTTTTTTTTAAGAGATATTTTTTTGCGGCTTACGCCTTTTATTGTTTTTTTGAAGGGACAGACAGTAGGCTGACAGGAAACGGGAGAGAGATGGGGGAAGACATGCAGTAAAGGCCGTGTCGGGCTCGGGAGTCGAACCCTCGGCACACTGCGACTGGATTACCAGTCGGGTGCCCAGACGGTTACGCTACCGCCTGGGCCATGGTCAGATACTTGAATGTGTCCTTATATAATCACCACTTAATCATCATTCTAAATACAGCTCAAATGGAGTTTTTTTTGACCATTACATTCTTTTTACGTCTGACTTCGTCAAAACTAATCTCCAAAGTTGGAGTTTAGAGGTTTGACAGACAGTTTGGAGGATCAAACTGAGTTAGGAGGTTTAGTCAGAAGCACCTTAATACTTTTAATTGATTCAATATTCATAAAAAAAAAAAAGGTTAGTCATTTGCACTGATTTTATTAAAAAGAATAAAACTGTTGAAAATTTTAGTTGGCTGATTTCTGCCTGACAGCGACAATTTATTATATAAATATTTAGATTGAGAGAGCAATTTATAGATAAATGATGGCTCTTTGTCAGGATGAGGAGGAGGAGGAGCTGATTGGCTCAGGGCCGCTGTGCATCACTGATCCACTACATAGATCATCATGGAGTTGAGGATCTTGACCTGACTGTCTCCATGTAATGCGTTGACAGGGTGGTGTTTGGTCCAGAGATGGTGATGCTGGGACCAGACGAGCAGTTCACAGTGCTGTCACTGTCCGGGGACAAGCCCAAGAGGGCCAATACCATCAAGGCCGTGTGTCTGCTGCTGGGACCCGACTTCTTCACGGACATCATCGTCATTGAGACGGCAGACCACGCCCGCCTACAGCTCCAGCTCAGCTACAACTGGTAAAAAACGCAACACTGCAACATTTTGGTTCATGCGTGGATATAATAGTTTGCTGAGATGCCATAACTACTTAAGCCCTATATACTTCATTGACCAGGGTCTCCCAGAGGTCTGTACTTGGTCCCCTTCTTTTGTAGATCTGCTATTTTCACTATAGCACTATGCCCCCCTCGAAAATGAGATGATGCATAGATTAGTCTAGTGTTATGTGCCAAGATCTTTGTTCAACTCAACCCCTCTTGCAAGTTGCTGTGTACACTACTGGGTTCCTGCAGTACAGGAACTGTAGTCCTAGGATTTCCAAAAGCGAGACACTGACCTCCATGTCTTTCCTTTGTCAACGCAAACGGTGCCTACAAAACTTTCAACTCTTTGTTTACAATCCACTGTGGTCCCTAGATTTCCGAGGTTGACTGATTTGACCCGGTAAGAGCGTGTTTTGGGGCGAGAGTTCTTGTTTGAATGTTTGAGAACCACTGCCCTGGATGAGAGGCCAACATGTTTGTCTGACATGTTGTCTGTCAAATGCATCTTTTACAGTAGGTTGTCTTAATGGAATATATGAAAAAGAAAGGGATGTCCGCACACTGAATTGTAGCTCCCAGGAAAATTCTTTATTTGTTACAACGTTTCGACCACTGTGGGTCGAAACGATATATTCCCTTAATGGAATATATCTCACTCTCTCTTTGTGTTCCTCCCCCATGTGTTTCAGGAATTTTGAAGTGAAGAACCGGTCAGATCTTGGCGAAGCAGCAGCTCTGTTCTCAGTCCCAGACTTCGTGGGCGATGCTTGCAAGGCCATCGCCTCCCGCATCAGAGGAGCCGTCGCCTCCGTGCAGTTTGACGATTTCCACAAGGTCTGCCTTTTAAAAGCAACACATAATTGTAATAAAACCATGCTTTCCAGGCGCGATTGATGAGGCTTTCTGACAATTTCTGATGGCTGAATTAATTAGCATTAAGTGTCTTGAATCGCCCCACACATGTAATTGCCATTTTGAAGTTGAAAAACAGTTGAAAACATTTATTCAGTTACTTACTGTAGTGGAATAATTTATTTCCTTCATTGCACTGGGCTACAGTGACCACACATGACCAATGATGTACTAAAAGCTTGTGTGCTAATGTTGATGAACCGAGCTGTGATTGGTGTACTTTAGTGATGATAGAGATATATATATATATATATATATATATATATATATATATATATATATATTGATACTAAAACCCTGTTCTAGAATGCTAGTCAGTACCATGGCATATTAATGTTGTTCTTGCAGTCATTGATTGACCTGTAACTACAACAGAACGACGTCTCCTTTCTGTCGCCACTCGCCATGTGACCATACAATGCTTATGGAAAACAAATGTATTCGTAAATATATACAAATTACAAAACAACAATGGCATGTGATCTGTAATCTCTCAAGAACAGATTCTGAGCTGTGCGACTGAAACAGTCGGCAGGGGCATTGAGAACGTGTGTACATTGGGGATTAGTGGAATGAAAACATAGGCGCCTGACCGGAAGAGGAGGGCTGAGGGCGGACCAAACCGGCCAACATCCTGTTATCCACATGATTCTATTGCGTGACACTCCCAGAGGAGAGCAGAGGCTGCAGATTTAACTTTTTTTGCAGATGGGTTCCCAAATTGGTTCATCTGTTAATCAGGTGTTTCAATTATGTGTCGGTGTGCAGCACACAACAAATATGTAGGATTCAGTATGCATCGAAGTGCTTTATCGGGCTGCTTCTAAATGGCATCTAAAGACCCTTTCTTATGGCTGTGTGGTTGCAGAACTCCAACCGTATCATCTGCTCTGCTGTGTTCGGCTTCGATGAGAAGCTGGCGGTGCGTCCCAGCCTGCGCTTCGGCCAGAACAACCTGGTCATCAGCAGTGTGGACATCCAGTCTGTGGAGCCGGTGGACCAGAGGACACGAGATGCCCTGCAGAAGAGCGTCCAGCTGGCCATCGAGATCACCACCAACTCCCAGGAGGCTGCCGCACGGTACCGAGCAAAGACACGCACACACGTCACCCACACAGTCAAACCCGCAGCGCTCATTATTTTAACCCAATGGTTTTCAACCCTTTTCATATTAAAGCCCATTGTTTATTGGGTATTTGAGCCACGGACCACCTTTTGATGAGATTTAGCCTCTCAGACCCAAAACTTTATATATTTTGTTGTCGTTGGACAGGATTTTGTACACGATTCCATGCTGTATTGATGTTTGTACCATAGGAGAGATAACAAGCAAATGCTGTGTTGTGTAGACTTCTTGTAAATGTAGTAATGCAGATGTTAACAATAATGTAACTCTTGAGAGCCTAAAATGAAAGCAAATGGACCCGGGAGGGTCCATTTGCTTTCATTTTACCCTCTCAAGAGTTAAAAGATCTATAAGGGTCCATTTGGTTACCAACTCTCCATCATTTAGCTGGGGACCACCTGGAACCCCCTCAAGGCCCACTGGTGATTCCCGGACTACTGGTTGAAAACCACTGATTTAACCCTCTAAGACCTGAGTCCGATTCTGAAAAATCATAACCTACATTTTGGGAAAAACTTAATCTATTTATTTTCATTCAAATTACTTTTGTTTATTGGGTGGAAAGCTCCTGGGGCCCTTCATTGGCCATTGATTGTTATATTTAGGTCATAAAGATGATAAAAACACATATGTCGCAGGGCCCTTGTAAGTGTTAAAAGATGATAAAAACACATATGTCGCGGGGCCCTCGTAAGTGTTAAAAGATGATAAAAACACATATGTCGCGGGGCCCTCGTAAGTGTTAAAAGATGATAAAAACACATATGTCGCGGGGCCCTCGTAAGTGTTAATCCGTCCCTGGAGGCGTTGTGCTTGTAGATTTGCCATTTTCACTACTTTTGTGCGACACTCTTGTATGAGGATGTATAGGTCTTTAATTTACAAAAAACATATTTGAAATGTGGGACCAAATGACACGTGACGAGAAGCTTTCCCACATAGGCTTTCGAGGTCTAAAGTGGGTCCACATTGAACCAAATAACTAAGGATCATCTTACTGCGAAATGTAATTCTCTACATCAATGGTTCTCAACATGAGGTCCAGCCAGGGGTTCACGGGGGTCATCAAAATTAATAAATTATTGATAGTTACATTTAAGTTCACCATTATTGCATAAATGCAACTAGATAATGTGTATAGTACAAGAATTGTCTGTTTTGATCTGAGCTTCACTGTACTCTATACCTAGACATTCTGGAACAAAATGACTAACCATATATCGGATCCAATCATGTCAACAATAAAAAATGTCTAAGATTGGGTCAGAGATTAAAAAATAATTATAATAATCTTGCTTTGAATTCTAGTAGGATGCATATCTCCTCCGCTGTAGTATGATCAAGACAAGTAGGGCATTCATTTATTTAAAAAAACAGTTAAAATATGGAGATAAAAGGTTTCAGTCTGACAGTCATAACAGACCCATTATATTGTTGTTGTCACTGACAACAATATAATGGGTCTGTTATGACTGTCAAACAAGTAAGTATTGCCACATTAAGAAGCTGTTGGAATATTGTGTGATCAACCATTTTGTAATGGTCACGGTGGATGTGTTATTTTGGAGCAGTTTCTTTCATGTTAAAACTAGGTCAGACCACTGGGACATTGAGGGTGCCATTAAGGACTTCAAATAATATTACTAATCATATTACAGTTTTATGAGCTGGGGGCGTGTTGTATGTCATATTGCAATTTTGGGCATGTTAAGAAGCGCTTTCGACACCCCGTGGATTGGGCAAAACGGCCTTGAATTAGTCATGGGTGTGTTTAAGGCGTGTTTGAGACGTACCCAATCAACATCCGTACTATTCTCTTTACCAGTCAGCTGATGTCACATACGGAATGCGCACTTTGGGGATCGTGGTATTACATTTCTTCAGGCTGGCACCATAGAAGACATGACATGACTTTGTCACATTTGGGTTAATTATTCCTATTGCACTGCATGCTGTCACCTTTATGCCTCAAAATAATTTGTTTCTATTGAAAAACACCAGTAAAATAACGTTTATTATATTTTATTTCATTCAAGTCATGATGAAGGAATGAGTTGAATGCTGTGCCTGTGGCCCCGATGGTATATAGTCTTCGCTCGTAGCATTTTATTGAAGAAGACTTGAATCGGGTGTGATACAGCATATGAAAGCAAACTTCCCAAGGATTATGGAGATGTTTTTATTTATTTTTAAGGTTGAGAAATGAAAGAATTATGGCCGTTTCTAATCTCAACATTTTACAAAAAAAGACGCAAAAAAAGGCTGTTGCCATGTCTCATAGAAACAAGTAAATGGGTCTATAAGAATAAGCGCATATAACAGGGGTCTGCAACCTATTTTAAATGAAGTGCCATGTTTTTATTTTCTAGATAGTGAGTCTGCCATATCCAGATTAATTTTAATGACACCACATTAAAATAAAAAAACATATTATATTGTCCACAAATATAAAGTTCTTCCTTCTTTTTAAATATGTTCTTGCACATTGTTATAATGATCATTATATATATCCCCCTGCAGTCAGAGTTCATAGTTTTAATGAATGAATGTGATGCATTGTGAGCTGGTATAGATCTGCTATTTTCAAAAGTAATCTTGGAATTATTTTATTTAATTTTTGGATTAGCCGTCCTTAGTTGGGCAAATGCATTCATCTGGGGATCCTTGACATGGGAATGTGCTGTGTGAGGATCACTGGTTTAAACAACATTAGGAGAAAAGCCCAAATAACCACTTTAGAAACAAGAAAAGCAACCACAAAATAGTACAACTACCAATATTTACAAGCAACTTTACAGCCGCTTATAATAAACAGACATGGCAACACTCTAGCAGCCTCCCAGAGCCAAGTGTAAAATCAAACGGTGCTTGTTGCGTTTATGAGGTGGTCAGACCCACGTCTAATCGTTATGCGCTGAGTGTTTCTAGGTCAAGGGGCTTAATAGCAAATAATTAATTAACATATGGACACTCCCACAATGTTAAAATATTCAGGAACGCCGCATGCCATAATGTGTGTGCGTTCAACACGGGCCGAGTGCGTTCAACACGGGCCGATATGCCTTTCATAATACCATTGTGCGCAGAGCGAGGGCAATTTCTGTATTACCCCATTGTAAAACGGATCTTCAAAATCTGGGCCTGAGTCTCTAGGTCACATACAGTAAGAGCCCCCCACCCTTCAAAGAAGAAAATGGTGCATTCATTTCATTATGTAACATTTGATAATACAACAGAAGTAAATGCAAATCAAATTCCCTCTAACTCTCTCACACTCTGATCTCCCCTCAGTATAGAGGGTATGCACATGCATAAAGTGAGTGGCAAAACTGGCAAAGTGAGTGACCAAGTGAGTTTAACGTCATTTAATGCAATCAGATACGACTTTTCTGTTTGGATGTATGGGCTGTCATATATATACATATATTATTTTTGCCTCTCAGTAGGCGTTCCCGCCTAACTTCCGGGTATGATGGCATAGTCGCGTACCCTCTATTAGAAATGCGTCTAGGAAGCAGACATACCACAGATAAAGGCCTAAAAACGTTGATAAAGAGTGCAACTTCGAATTCAGAGGACAGTGTGTGGATATTGTTAATCGTGAGTGGAAAAGTCAAGTTGCTCACAATGTATAGGCTTAAAGAAGAGTGTTTAGTCCAGTGTTTAGTGTTAATAAAGTTTCTGTGTGTGTGCTCAGCCATGAGGCGGAGCGTCTGGAGCAGCAGGCGCGGGGTAAACTGGAGAGACAGAAGATCACCGACCAGGCTGAGGCAGAGAGAGCCAGGAGGGAACTGCTGGAGCTGGAGGCTCTCAGGTGAACACAACAAGCTCTCATGTTGTTGGTTTTATGAGAAGATTTAAAGAAAAAGCAAAATGTTTCACTTTCAATGTTTTTCTAAAATGTACAAGCTTGCAGCGTGGCATGGGGTGACACGCTGTAAGCTTTTATATCTGCTATTTTTGAGAACCTTTGTTCTAAACCATTGCTTTGTTTTTGCTGTCAAAGTAACCTGAAAATTACAGCAAATGGTGAATGTCAATGGATTACATTATTGATTTCAGTTTTCATGCAGGCGTAAAGGAGTTATGGAAGTATGACTGTGTGTGTGCTTATGTGTGCTTTTTTCCAGTGCGGCGGTGGAGAGCACAGGAGCTGCCAAGGCTGAAGCTCAGTCCAGAGCGGAGGCAGCTCGTATCCAGGGAGAAGCAGCTGTTAATGAGGCTAAACTGAAGGCTGAGGCCCAGAGGATTGAGGCTGTACGTACAGTACCCGTGTGTGTGTGTGTGTGTGTGTGTGTGTGTGTGTGTGTGTGTGTGTGTGTGAGAGACAGCAACTATGAGGGTGTTCGTTTGATTGATAGACATTTTTATTAGGACAAACAGTGAGACAGAGAAAAGAGACAAGACAGACAGATGGAGAAAGGGAATTTCAGTTAAAAGAGCAGTGCTTGGCAGCCACTGCTTGAAAAGGCAGGGAAATCAATATGGCATTTGAAATAAGGATGTGACCTTAAAGTGAGATAGATGTGCAGACGATCACCACTGATGCATGGAAGTGAAGGACATTTTGATTGTGACACAAATACAATAGAGGCGATCTACAAGCTCACAGCATGTCGCATTGCGACTGTTAATTGTGTGATCATAAAACATCTATTACAAATATCTCCACGTTATTTTGTTGAAATAAAATTTAATTTTTGGTCTTACAAATCTTCTTTTGAAGATCATATCTGATAACTTAAATCAAAGCAAATTAAATTAAATTAAAATAAGCACACATTAAACAGCTTTTTACTGTTTAATGAATTAATTGCATTTTTATAGCGCTTTTCCAAGTGCTCAAAGCGCTTTACAATGGTTCGTTCATTCATTCATACATTGGGAGGTGAAGCGGCGAACAGTCGACACCAGCGTCCTCACTTCCCACATTCACACAACAATGGTGGCAAGCTCACAGGTCTAGGTGTGTGGTGTGAGGTAAATGTATTACATTTGGGTCTTACACTCAAGTCTGCGTGGCACGTCAGGCGCACACATTGGTGCGGGAGCGGAGGGTGTTTTTTGGCGAGGTCCCGGGAGGCTGGCCGTGCGCCGTGGCGGCCGAATTGTGCAGCAGCGTTGCTAAACAGCAATCCTGCCCTGAGCTAATGTGACGCGCAGGATTAGTAATGTTAATATGGATTGCAGAAGCCTTGTATCTCCATATCATTTCAATGTTTTGGTTCTTTTGTAAATTCACGAGTGTCACACAAAAGTAGTGAAAATAGCCGATCTACAAGCACTTTTTTTTTAAATGGTTTTGGACATGCAAGTTTTCCACCCAACACAGTAAGGATATCAGTAAGGCTGTGAATGAGTCGTAGGCACAGTGCCAACTGCTCACTGTGCAGTCCAACAACACGACCAACAGTGTGTTATTGCTTTTCTACGACAGCTCTACACGCTTCATGTATTAGTTAACAGATGTGTGTGTGTGTGTGTGTGTGTGTGTGTGTGTGTGTGTGTGTCTGTGTGTGTGTATGGTTAATCATTTTATTCGGCTCAGCCGTCAACTGGACTGGGACTGGACTGTTGCCAAGCAACAAACATTTTCATTACCGCTGGCCAGCTACTCCGTTTCATGTACATATGTCTGTATGAGTGTGCAACCAGTGAAATAAGAGTCTTTGATGGTATACCGCTGCTGTCGGGGAGAAATCTCTTATCTCTGTATTCTATCTTTTTATTTTGGGTTTTTTGTTTTTTCCTTAACGCCCTACTTGATCATACTACAACATCACACTAAAGCATCAAAATGAGCCGATCCACAAGCTCCACCCGGCGTTCTGAGCTTGTAGATCTGCTACTTTTGCTGTTTATGAATTTGAATCCTGAAATTTTGGACATAGTGAGGATTCCACTCGACAGATGTGATTCTGATGGGAGCATTCACCACAAATAGTCGGATCTACAAGCTCACAAAATGGGACAACGCTAACATCAGAGCTTGATTAAGCTATACGATAGATGACGTTAATGTAATTATATTGGAACACCATGACCATAGTCAGTTAAATGTTCCACTGCGGTTATACTCTAGTCATCGCTCATGTCAAGTGAATTACTTGGTTGGAACTTGTATAATGAGGCAATTTGATATCAAACTCTTTATGTTTTTGTACTAATTCCATTTGTTTTGGACAATAACATTTTCTGTTGTAAATCCGTGGCATCGAAGGGCAACCAGATCAGAAATGTAAATGCATCTCTTGTTATTTCTCGGCTTGTTTACATGCACGTTGAATGTGTGTATGTGTGTGTTTGTAGGATGGAGAGCTCCTGCGTCTGGCCAAGGCTCGGGAACAGGAGCTGAACTACAAGAAGGAAGTAAACAATCTGGACGTGGACAAACAGGAGAGACTGGCCCAGATTGAGAGCCAGCGGTTCAAACAGATGGTGGACAGTCTGGGCAGCGACACCATCAAGGAGATGGCCCGGGCTGGGCCTGAGATGCAGGTACACACAGAAACAATGGCTTTGGTTCTTTTCTGTTTTCACAGGAATTTATTTGTGTTTTTACTTTTATCATATATGATTATTTTAAGTAGTCAAAAACATATAACTGGAGAGAAACATATAACCCACCCATACAGAAACTCGATACAATCCGCCAAAAAAGAAAGTGAGAAAATCCAAACCGTAAAATATCACAAAACACAAATGGCATAAAATGGTGTCACAGGAGGGAATAATTTGTTAGTGCACACATTGACACCATATATAACTAACGACTGGAAGTCTAGTTCATAAGTGTATACGTCTAGTATCTGATAGCACTGCTATTGAACTGCTTTCTTATAACCCAGTTGACATGGTTAGACCAATCTCAACAACTTTATCCCTCCTACTCTCACCGTCACTCCCCAATACCTTCATTCTCTCCTCCCTCCCTCCGTCCCTCCCTCCCCTCCTCCAGGTCAAACTGCTTCAGTCATTGGGGCTGAAGTCAACATTGATCACAGATGGCTCTTCGCCTATCAACTTGTTCACCACCGCCAATGGCCTCCTGGGGGCGCTGCCCACCCAGGGACAATGAGGAATGAATGAATGAGTCACCTTCCTCTTCACTTCTCTTCAGGAGATTGTGTTGCCTGGGCCTCTGTGCCTGCCTGTGTTTAGAATCTATTGCACTTTTCCATTTTCTTCCTAATTTCATAGAAAGGATGCAAGAAGGTGGTTTCTCACGAGTTTGTTCCAGCCTTGTTCACTTTGACCATGTTATGGGCTTTTTGACTCTTCTGTTTGGCTCTTATTTCTGTTTGTTTGTGAGGGTTCTATTCTGTATACAGTACATCTATTTTCTACTGCAGTCAATTGCTTCTTGTTCAAGGTAGGTAGGAGTGTTACACTACTGTGTAATGTTTCGAATGGCAAATGTTTGAATAAAATTGTATTCTGCTACCACCTTGTTAGTTTTGTTTTAATTAATATGAACAGGGCTGTTTTAGACGTGTTGTTCCTTCCTATAGTGACACAATACTGGTCAAAGAGCATGACATGTGTTTGAATCCACCGTGATGCACCCGGCTTTGTCTTTTACGAACACGATTTGGTCTGTGATCGGGGGAGGGAGAGATTGGTCATTGCACGTAATGCTACGGGCTGTGGCGGAACCTGTCATGTGTGTTGGGCAAGAGGAGTAGGACGAAGGCTCTCCGTTCTCCTGGTGGGGGCTCCTCACTGGCAGGTGAGCAAGTAGGATACGACAGCAGTGACAAGTTGACAGCCAACTATGCAACTCTATGCAGCCAACACTTCCGCGTTCAGTTTGGGCCGCCGGAAAGCTTCCGGTCGGCAGAAACTCATTCACTGTGAACGTACGGTCGTGATTTTGTAGGAATAAAGTTCAGTACTTTATACAACACTATTTCATTTGATAATGTAATGGCATAGTTTTTCATAGTTTGTATTATTTGTGTTGCGACGTTGACATGAGTTAGAAACGTCTTAAATCTCCTGTTAAAAACGAGAGTTCTGCATGGATTTCTCCGGTGGTGCCATGTCCGCTTGTTATAAGCGACTTGGGGCTTGGCTTCTTTTCATAGATCTGATTGCTTATTTCTCTCACACAATCTGTACCTAGACTGGTAGGCCTACCGGTCTAGTACCAGACCACATGTTGATTGAAGACCTATTTGGCATTTAACTTGTTACAGTGCTATCCGTGGTGCTGAAGTATAGGACAGTATAAAGGACAACTTTAGTTTTTTTCCAACCAAGGTTCATATTTTAGGTTATTAGAAAAAGTAAAAGATGAGTTATTTTTTTTTCATTTGCTGCTTTCTTTCATTTTTAGCTATTTTTTTTACAGGGGGGGGGGGCATTCAAACATGGGGCTAAATATGTATTTCTTTACAGAATTTCATAGCGAAACATTTCATGTTTTGTGTCCAAATATAATTAGCTGGGGTCTAGTGGGACTAGGCCTACCTGATGTTGGTATAATACCGTTAGGAGAGATAACAGGTTTGCTAACAGGTTTGCCTGTTGATCAAAATACCAATTCCTCTACATCATCTAAATGTGGTTCTTGTAAATTAAGTAATGCAAATGTTTAACAATAATTTCAAGATTTATAAGGGTCCATTTTGGTTCCCAACTCGACATAATTTAGCTGGGAAACACCAGGAACCCCTAAAGCACATTGAAAACCTTACTGTAATGACAGTTTCCCTCCACTGTGTGGAGCCACAGCCGCCTGGAATAGATCACACCAGGGAGGGAAACGATGGGGAGGAGTGAGCTCTTCTGGTCATAAAATAAGAGGTGCGTGCCGCACGCAATCATGAATGATACGCACGTATCATGGGTGCACTTGTAATGCAGCGAGAGAATATGAATGAATTAAAAACACAATGCATTATACGTTTGATATGTGTATGATGGGCAAATACTGCGTTCATTCTGAATGATTATATTGATGGTCCATTACTCCATTGACTGGACTTCAATCAATGCGTAAAATGTATAGGGACATGTCGCATGCCGAGAAGGACAAGCGACACCGTCGTGGTATGCAGTATACTGGCGATCGCCAATGCCAATAAAGCCGCTGCTGTGGGTGTCTTGCTGGCGCATTGCCGATTTGTGCGTGGTCAGCAGAGAAAGAGAGAGAGACCACTTGAAGCAGGCAGGGTGGGGTGAGAGAATAAGAGAGAGAAAAAAGAGAAGCTTCCTACTAAAGGTACTCCCTTCTCCTCCTCCTCCACCCCCACCTCTCCCTCCATCCATAGAGAGAGAAGTGCACTCGGAACATCACAGCGTTGTATTTGCGCCATCGGACGACACAAACGGGGAAAGCGAAGCAGACCAAATTGAGTGTAGTATTTGCGCCAAGCCCGTGTATTGGCATGTCCTTTGCTGGTGCTGATACTTTCTCTCTGTAGAACGCGCTGGAATTCTTTTAATGCTCAAAATAGCCTACAACACCAAAATGCATATGATCGTGCTACGTCACATATTCTAAGAACCAGGTAAGCGTTCACGTTATTGTATGTGTGGCCTGTGTGGGGCTGATTTGCGTATGACTGACACCGAAAACCCAACACGTTTCCATGTTGGTTATCCGAATGTGGCGGACAGCATGTGTGCTGATGACCGAGTGGGTGTGTCACCCTGTGTGTGTGTGTGTGTGTGTGTGTGTGTGTGTGTGTGTGTGTGTGTGTGTTCACTTGTGTGACTGATGGAATTCATATGGATTTGCCCCCTGCTGCGGTTGTATAGACTTGTGTGTGTGTGTGTGTGTGTGTGTGTGTGTGTGTGTGCGTGCGCGCCTCCATTTGGGTATTTAAATTATGTATAAAATGTTGGTTGGAGACATGCTCCCATGTAACATTCATGGAGTTCTAACCTATATTCTGTCTGGACTGTGCTGCTTGCTCCTGTGGCCGCATTTATTCAAACCCAATGCAGCTCTGTTTTGTTTTCCTCCCTATTCTTTATTGAATCATTGTCAGATCAATGCAGGTTCATATAGGGGAGCTGTCCTTCACCCAAGGCAATAGACAAGCACACACTGACACTGTAGTCTGTAACCTAACCTTATCCTATACTTGTCCTGTATATACTGTACCTCTCCCATGTGTTTAATGCCACTGCTGTTGCTGCTACTATGACAACTCTGGATTTCCCCACGGAGATCAGTATAAAGGTTTATCTACCAGAGTGCCGTTTTTGTCATCTTAAAGCCAGTAAAGGAGGATTTATTCAGCAGCATCACATGATCCTGGTAATGAGGGTTGGACATTAATGTTGCACAAGTAGTGGTTTGAATATTATAGAGTATAGCCTAATGATGAGAAGCCCAATAAAATAATTGTTTAAAATCTTATAGGCAACAATTTATCAGATTAATTTACAGTTATTATATAACCTCTCTACCCCATACGTATTGTTCTATTAGCGTGAGAACTAGCCTACTGCTTGCTGACTTGGTGACATGTTCCAGATGTCGTCTCCTCAGAAGGCGATCAGGCCATCATCAGACCACCTCTAATGAAACAGGATAAAATACAAATCATTTACATTTTTTCATTTTCATCTTATTATAGTGTCAAGGATTGTCCCAACAGCATCCCTCTAAAGTAAATCTGCACACACACACGCACACGCAGGCATGGATGCACGCACACGCACAGATTCATGTACATGTCATGCACACATAAACAACCCCCACCACACACTCCCTCCCCCCCCCCCCCAAGCTTTGCGTCTTGCAGGGCTAAACCTCTGTTCCGGGGGTACTAGACAGTGGTTTTCAGAGTGCGGTCCTTGATGGGGTTCCTGGGGGTTCCCAGCTAAATTATTATTATTTTACCACTTTAACCACTGTATCAGATTTGAAAACAGCCGATCTACAGCCTCGCATCACATTGCGAAGCAACACACTGTGAGCTTGTAGATCTGCTGTGTGGAGAGCCCTGCATGGCACAAACCATTTTCGGACACATTCATTTTGGTGGATCCAAACGTTTGAGAAACACTTCTACAGTACAGTATATGGGGAGTGGTGGTCTGGGAAGGAATGGGTTGTTGCTGTGCATTCATACTGTACACTGTACGTTGTCAGGACAAGTCCTTGAACAGATCCTCTGTTCGCCTTTGTCTTTGTATTTTTTTAAACATTTTGTTCTGTCTGACGGTCAGATGGCTGATGCAAAGGCGCAGTCAGGACAACAACTTTTTTAATAGGAACACTCGTACATTTGCAACACAGCATGCACACTAAGCACCGAACCAACTCGACTCCAAGGGCATAGAAAGGAGGCTGCTGCGTATGGCTACCTCTGTCTCTCACGGTCCAAAGAACGCCACACCCGTGGCCCGGAAAGTTCTCCCCCAGTCATCTCCCCCAGTATTCAAATGTTTTAATTAAGTAAAATGTATCATTAGGCTACTGCAATGTAGAAATACTGTTACAAGTAAAAGTTTGGAATTAAAAATTTACGCCGCAGGGTCTTCTTGGTCAATGATCCATGGACCATCTGGAGCGCCTTGGGCTGGAGGCGGCGAGGCCCCAGGAACTGTCAGATCCCTTCAGGTGGTGCCTATACACAGCAGGCCGTCCATAACAGCTTGGCTGTCCCACTGAGAACGATCATCCATGAATGCATGGCATTCACACCAGCGACAAGTGACAGGCAACATGTCGAGTTCAATGGAAGCCAGTGACCATGAAGCTACAAAGTGACACCCGTCAGACATGCTGCAAATCAAAGCTGATCCGAAACTTTTTTTCGCCCTCCAATGGCACAGTGAAGCGTCAAACAGTCACGTTTTCGTGTCACCATTTCCACACTCCTTCTCTCGCCTCACAATTCCTACTTTATTTTGTAAATGGAAGAGAACTCCTTCTCCTTTGCCTTTTCAGTAACATGTACAGTATGTGACTTGAGCAACACCTCAACGGCGACTTGGCAGCATCGTAGCTGGTCTCGCTTTGCCATGTTCTGCAGCTTTGTCACCCGATATTGTGAATGCAGCATAACTGTCTTTATCCAAGGTTACTACTGCGGACCTTTGACTGATGGCTTCAAGTCAAGTCAAGTCATCTTTGTTTTGTACAGCACATTTAGAAACAACAGAAGTTGGCCTAAAGTAAAAGAATCAGAGAACAAAAAACAACACCATAGAAGACCACATTTTGGAGACCACAAAAGCCTAATATAAAGAAATCATCAAACAATAGGCTAACGGGTATCTGCCAATACCACATCTGAACTGATGTCAGTTCAGTGACTCCAGTACTTCACTCACTCAGCAGTCATTACATCTCCACTACAGACCAAGGCCATGTGTACAATGTAAGCTATTGTTTCTCTATTGTATTTCCTTATTTACTTGTTTATTGTATTTTGAGTTAGAACGCAATAGCAAAGCAACCAAACATTTCTTGGGTCGAAGAAATTGTTTTAAATAGTTGTTTGCTTTGCTATTGTGTTATAACTCAAAATACAATTAACCGGTGCATGTGTTTGGTCCGACGTACTAACAGTCCTACAGTCATGAGTCCGACACCCTACCCAAAACTCAACCCTATAACCTCACAGGGAGCCAAAGGTACTTTTAACCCACTCTCTCCTGCCGTGAGAGAGTTGTAACCGGCCACGGGTTAGTTGTAACCGGCAGCGCATGTCGAGAGCGACAGTGTTGTCAGACCTATGCCTGTCAGACTTAGGGATGCACCGATCCGGCTTTTTGGCATTCGATACCGATTTCGATAGATGGGGGTCCAGTATCTGCCGATACAGAGTACCGATCCGATACCCCCCACAAAGAAACGTAATAACCTATTAAGCTGTATGCCTCACTGTGTGGAGTCTGGAATCATTATTTTGTGTAAGGCAACATCAAGGCTTGACTTAAACATTACTTTCCCAACTTTGTAAAACAAAATGTAACAAACACAGATATAAATGCACTGAATTATTTATTAAATAACTGTGCAACAATTAGACCAGGTTAATGTGTGCGCAGGCTAGCCTGGCTGCATTCCACATGTTATACTGTCAATACTACACTGCTGTGTCACAGAGGAGGTAGAGTTGTTTTCATACTGTAATTACACATAATTATCGGATCGGATCCGATAATGGATCGGCCACCGATCCGATACCCAATCTAGAATTTTAGCCTGGATCGGCGCCGATCTCCGATACGAGTATCGGATCGGTGCATCCCTAGTCAGACTGTTAGTAATGTCTAACCAACGTATGCAACTAACCCTATGCATACAAATGGAACAAATCGGACGGCTACAGATCCATTTGGTTGCATTTGTACACTCTCAGATGTAAATGAACACTGAGGATTTGACAGTGAAGCTTGGCGTCCCAGAGATATACAATGGGTGTCCTAATGAATATCAACCTGGGAGTCCTGGAAAAGAAAAGATTCAAAATCACTGCCTTAGCGGAGCAGGTGGGGAGATCCTGCATCGATAGCGGCTTAGATCGCAGTCCAGATATAGCTAATCCGACCGAGTCGGTGTCCCCCGAGAGGGAGAGCGGCAATGGCTGTGTAGTTTGTACTCATGGGGGTCAGGGCTGGGCATGTCCCAGTTCTCCACACTGGTAGTAGCATACTGACTCCTCTGCATCGTTGGCTTCTCCCGTGACTGGTGGGGGAGACTGGCCACTATAATAGTGCTACCACTATCACTGATTTTATTAGCGATGAGTAGTCTTCTGATTCATTCAATAATTAAGAATCAAGTTTTTATTTGTTAACAAATCTTGAGCCCTAGTTTATACTTTGTCATACAAAAATTGCTAAAACAACATCACAGAAACATTGCGACACGGCATGTTGTCAGCTTGTAGAGCTGCTATTTTGTCTGTTATTGTGTGTTGTTTCTCCGTTGATCGTTTCACCCATCATGCTTGTCCCACTCCGACATGGGCCCTCGGAACCTGCTTGGCAGTACATAGGGCATCGGCGTTGGCGAGTGTCCATGCACTGACTGGACAGACAATGCTCCCAAAGGTGGTCTGGCCGGAGGTCTGTCTGTCGGTCTGTCTGTCTGTCCAACTAATTTTAAAAAAGGACAAAATGTTTTACACATAGCCTACAGTATTGGGACCCCAGCCAGGAAGTGAATATCCCCTTTTAGGCCGTGTGTTATGTTGCTGTATATAGCTAAAATCACAGATGCTTTTCCAGATTGAATGCCCTTTATCAACAAATTACATGGGTTAAATATGATTTGTGCTTGTGTTGTTGAAAGTAGAGAGACTGAATAGTTCCCTGTCTAGAGGCAGGTGGCTGACAATCTTCAACAGGTTCCCCACTCAGAACAGAACCAGGAATAATTGGATTACATGTTCAACACACCCCAGTTATACAAGTGCTACAACTTGTATAATGTGTGAAATTGTTTAACTTAACATTCTGCAGGCCAAAGACATCCACAAGTAATTAGATTGCACCCCCCAATGGAATCAGAAAGTCTTTTTTGTTTTGTCATGAACTGTGAACTTTGCCGCTGGAAGCTGCAGTGACTTAACTACAGCGCTAGATCTTTCCATGAATAACCATCAGTGTCAGCGACGACGGGGATCAATCTTGTGGCTTGTTGAAGCTGACTTCATCACACCGTGGGGACGGTAACTGACTCAAATCTGTCTGCAGTCAAAGGAACGTTTTGAATTAAGGAGAGTCATACAGCTAGTAAGTGACTGAAGCCTTTGAGGGATTACCCAGATGGGAGACGGATGTCTGCGTGACAGCCCTCCCCTGCCCCACTGGGAGGCCCAACGTGGTATAGGACTGGTCAATATATCCATTCCATATATTGATATTGTGATGTGATACTAGATTTGTGTTTCTCAAACTTTTCAATGCCAAGGAATATATATTTGGACCCCCATCTGAAAATGTTTGGTTGGGGACCCCATAGAACCCCACTTTGAGAGCCAATGGACTTTTGAATGTTAAAACATTGTGCAAAATGTTGTGTTATTTGGTTAAACATATCTTGAAATTGTGTCCATATTTCTAAGCCCTATACAATGTGGATCATGGCAACACCCAGATTCAAACTCGGGTCTCTCCCGTATGGGATATTAAGCTCATAAGCTTTAGGCAGCACTACTTGTACATTACATTCAAATCCTTTTGACCGTGGGCGGACCGTGTGTCAGGCGACACGAGCCGCCCGGGACAAATAACATAACTATATGGCAAGTTAGGGACGGGGGCGTGTGTGTGTGTGTGTGTGTGTGTGTGCAGATACAGGAATGCTGCAGATACAGGAATGCTTCGCGGACCACCTGCCTAATAATAACACATTTTGTGCCTAAAACTCCCAACTTCCCAAGCTCATCCCTTAACACCTCCCTCCCCCAGCCCCAGACTGCGTACACCTCAAAATACATACACCAATACTATGATCTAGTAAATTGCATTACCCACACTGTACATAATTTGGTGTTCATATATTCGAACGGGTAAGGACTAGTTTCAAATAATTGCGATTAGACGATTATGTAATAATTGTGACATCCCTACTGGGGATGCCCATGATAATTTGAGGCCGCTCAACATAAATGTAATATATATTTATGTAAATATACATGGCCCCCAGGGACCCGTGGAAGTCAAGGCCCCATTGTTCCGGTCCATGATCCATACAGAGCAAACGTTTATCTACAGAACATCATCCGAGCACTCACTCCGACTTCGGCCCAAATAATATTGGCAGACACTTTTTATGACTTGTTTTAGCCACTTTATTTTTTGTTCACTCTCTAACCTTACCTCAAGCGTCCTTTGGACTTGATGTATAATTGTTGTCATCAGTTGATACCAGTCACTCGGCGAGAGGTGGTACAAAGGGATTGCAGGTTAATTGCTTTGGGAGTCACTCATAACAGTCACCTTCTCCTTATTTCACATCTTCGCTAACCTCAGTTGATTCTTCTACGCACATTTTAATTACTACATTACACAAGCCTTTACCTTCTGTTTGTTGTCTTCTTAAAAGAGAAATTACGGCACAGGGTACATAATGACTGCCTGTCCTCGGGTGGTCATCATTATGCTACAAGTAATTAATTGTGTCTCTTGGCAGCCTTGTGACGTCTAGTTCTGTGCAACAACAGTGCTTTCTTCGCCAGTATCCTCCCTCATACCTCGTGGACACTTTGATATACGCTGGAAATAGCCATTTCTACATGCTCCTGACACATTGCATTGGCTATTTTTGCCACGCGATGCCGTCCTATGATGAAGGCGCCCTATGATGATGAGGCGTTAAGCAGCTATTCCTCTCCTAGGCTCTCGGACATGTGGCACATACATACTGTACACTGTACAGGCTCAATTAATCTAATAGGTGAAAGGTGACAATGCAGAATGCACATCATCGTTTTAAAGCAGGGTGAGTCAGGAGTCATCTCTGAGTTAGGAGTCAGGCCCAAGATGTTGTTTTAAACTAGTGGTTCTCGAACATTTTCAGATACATACAAGTATAGTGGCAATAGTAATACATGTAATACTGTAAGATAATAATATAATATGGTATAGCATACCCATATAGCAACACATATATATACACAGATACACTTCCCCCCCCTTTTCATTAGACAAAACATTCATGCTTGGCCTCACAGAGGCCTTTCCGTTTGTGTGAGTTAGACCTCTGCTAGGATTAAGGTAAATAGTGTGATCATGCTAGCTGCCAATCATCAGTGGTGGAAAAAGTAAAATGTTTACTAAGTAAAAGTATCAACAATGCAATGTAAAAATACAAAAGTATTTGTATCAAAATGTACCAAAAGTAGAAAGTACTCATCCAAAATGTTTTCAAATGTTCTTCAAATGTACTGATACAATTTATAAAAATCATGTGAAAATAGCAGTCTGTTTTCAAATGGAGTAAATAGTAACTAAAGTTTTCAAATATTGTAGTGGTAAAAGTAGAATATTTTCCCCTTAAATGTAGTGGAGTAGAAGAAAATTGGAAACACTCAAGTAAAGTAAAAATTGTGCTTAATTACATTATGTGTGTAAATGTACTTAGTTACTTTACACCACTGACAATGGTCAATAGTATAGTCGATGCTTGCACGTTGGAACGCCTCAATCGTTATTATTCTCATTAGCTGCTGTGTTGCGCCCAGCAGTGGTTCTCAGACTTGTTTGGTTTCAGTGCCCCGTTCACCTGACTTCTGCATCTAAGTACTGCCATGATAACCATTATAAATGAGAAAACCCCATTTGAGAAAACCCTAGCTAATATATCATGATTACAAAGTTACAAATACATGGAGTGAAAGAGTTGCAATTAGTGCCTCCTGAGCAGAATTATTGCAGAATTATTTTGTGACCATGACAGTAAGTCCCATTTTGAAAATAAGTACTGTCCTTTTTTGTTTTATGTTGTTTCAGCTCAGCAGTTTCACCCAAAGATGGCAATGTTTATCATTAAACATTACAGTAAAGTACATTCTTCTATTTTCCACTTTCTCTCACATACACCTGTAGTACCTCCAGTCCACATACCTCCATACACCACAGTGTACAGTACCAAGCTCAGCCTATAGACCTTATAATAATAATAATCCAAATTATGAATACAATAATTTGTACCTTAGTATCTTTTGCAGGCAATACTTTTTGTACTATTAATAAACAAATTTGAAAACAGGACTTTTACTTAGAAATAAAAGTTTTTCTCTACCACTGTAAAATTCCATACTTTGCTGTCTTGAACTTTTACTGTAGCCTGTGAGCGAGAGACCTAATTGTGTGTGTGTGGAAGTCTTTGGCTCACCAGTCTATTGCTTCATAATGGTATAATAGAAGAATTTATGAGCCTCTAGCCTTGGCTGAGTGCTCCAGGGCAGCAGTTTATGGCCTTTCTCTCACATACGCTCTAATTCACAATCTAAACGCTATTTACAGAGGCGCAAATTGATGACCTCCCACAGCTATTCAGCCTGGCAAAATACAGTCAGGACTCAGGAGCAACGTGTTGTCACCGCAACCACGAGTTAGGGCCGATTCATACTCCTATTTTAGAGCCGAATAAAAGTCGGTTCGGCGCTGAAGAGCCTACAATTTGACGTCATTTGAGGTTCGGGGGGGCGGGTACCGTCCTAAAGTCGGCTCTTCGGTGCTACTGAAAATTTCTGACGAGCCGAAATCATTTCGGCACTACAGCGCCGAAACAGCGGTAAAATAGGAGTATGAATCGGCCCTTACACTTACCGACAGGTGGACAAAGTACTGAACCCCACTACATGAGTCAAAGTATACAACGCTAATATCAGTGAAAGTTGCCACATTTGTAAAAGTACAGGAGAATGTCAGTATATTCAAAAGTATACAAATAGAAAGGGCATTTTCTTTTTAATATTGACATTTTAGTAGGCCTATTGAAATCCCCCCCCCCCCCTTAAGTGGTTAAATCATGATGTACGTTCCCCCTTCCTAGACATGCAGTGGACTGAGTGGAGTACAATATTTGTTTTTCAAATGTTGTGGAGTGAAAGTCACAAGTATACAAAAATAAGACTGTAGGCTTGTATGATGTTACATTACCACTTGCGACTCACGAGCAAGCATATATGGCTCTTTAGCTGAGTGGTTAATTCATTATCTGCCACTACGTGGCAGCAGAGGGTTGGTAAGCCTTGCTGGGGCTATTTCCCCATATTTGGGTACTTTCATTTCCGGTTTCCCAGCTTGGAGACCACCAATGTAATGAGTACGAGAAATCTCATACTTAGCATAGAAAGAGTTAATATGCACGCCATGCAACTATGCGACCCGTGTTCAACAGCAGTTTCCGAGGTGCCTGGTGGTGGTTCTCAAAATGGGGTACTTGTAACCCATTTTTCACCCCTGTGTCAATTATCTAATGTGATCCTGGGCTCTACACACCCTCCACCAACCTGGGGAGAGCAACGGACTTGAACTCATGCTTCCTTCATGCTTGAGTGTCCAAGTTGCTCCATTACACCTGACAGGGGGGAGTTTCCCTGGTTGGACGTAGCGCGTGGAAGGAACACGTTATTCCAACCAGTTCCATTCCCCTCCATCAGGCGCCCCGGCTGGCCAGGGGGAGGCAGTTTAGAGACCAGGATTACTGCATGTTTTTGTGAGGGTACCTACCCTAGGGGACACGGGGAGAACATGCAAACTCCACACAGAAAGGCCCTTTCGCCAACACCGCCTCGGGTATGGGCACTGATGACGTGGAGGAGGAAACACACCGCCAGCACCCACAGCACCCCGAGCGGGAATCGAACCCAGGACCTTCTAGCTGTGAGGCGACAGCACTACCAACTGTGCCACCGTGCCCCTTAACAAACTAAATTTGTTAATAGCATCACAATCAATGATCGCTTATTTTCAAAAAATCTTGAACAAAATGTGAAAAATGTGGAGTATTTTTTTATCATTTTAACCAACAGGAGGGCAGCGATAAAGCAGTCCAGAGTTGGTGTTCGCTATTAGTCTGCACTCTCACATAACAACTCAAATCCTGTATGGGGTCCCTGGCAAAATAATAAAATAAAATCAGATGGCCATCCGTTCCCAAATACATACTAATTTGGTGGTCCTTGTAATATGAAAGGTTTCAGACACTAAACAGAGCCGCTGTGCCTCAGAGAGCACCATGCAGCAGAGACTAGTGTCTGACTGGCCGCTCACCAGAAATTAACAGTTTTGGACTGCAACACCCCTGCCTAAAGAAATATTGTCCACATGCCAAGTTCCTTGTGCCGCATCTACACTGCATCTAACCTGCTTTGCTACTGCACCGCCTATACTGCGTCTCTCCATATACTCACTGGCGAAGCTTGCTCAGTCAGTGGAAACTACAGCAATGCTTTATCACAATACTGAATTCTGGACTTCTGTCAGTTATCCAACCAGTTCCTCCAAGGAGAAATATCATGGCTGCCACTGCAGTGCAGCCCCAGTGTACGGCATGCAGTAACTAGTTGGACCAGTACATGATAAAATAATGGTTTATTTAATGGTTAAATGAAATATTCCAAACATTTTCAAGATTTTGAATAATCCAACATATAAATGGATACAGTCGTTAAAATGATTGTGCTGCTGTATTAACTACTTTAGCTGGGGACCCCCTGGAACACCCTAAGGACCCCACTTTGGGAAACAATGCTCTAGTCCAGTGGTTCCCAAACTTTTCAGGTAGAGACCCAAAAGAGAGATTAGATGTTTGCCTGGGACCTGGCTTGTAGCTTGTATCGGCTATTTTCACAAATTCTTAATATTATATATATTTTTTATTAATGGAATTTCTTAGATTTGTTTGTTTGTTTTATATATTTATTTAAAATGTCTTAATTAAAAAAATATATCTTTTGAAATAATATATATATATATATTCTTTTTATATTATATGTATTCCCCTCCGTGGATTAATCTAGAAGTGTTACCTGTTTCAGTCACGGCCTCCGCCCCTCCCTGTTTGTCCATGAGTTGCCTTTGCCCCTCCCACTCCTATGCCCTGCTCCCAGAGCCTTCTATTAGAGAGTTGTGTTATGATGGGGCAGAAAACAGCGGCGGGGGGAGGCGCCTGCTGGCCAAGTGGTCCAGGCACATGCCACATTGCCACAGGCTATGGCCTGACAGCGTGTCGCGTGTTCGAGTCCCATTCATGTCTCTCCCCTTCTCTCTCTCCTTCTTTCCTGTCAGTCTTAAATAGTAACTCGAAATAGTAAAACATTTTGGACCACCAAAATGTGGTGGTCCAATGCGGAAATGCGCCCAAAAAGGCGGAAATAGACTCGGTGCTCGGGTGCTTCAAAACGCCACTGAGCAACTTCCACTGACATGAATAGCGCTAGATCAGTCTCTATCCTTTTATTACTCTATGGTATGAGGTGACGCAACTCAGAATTAAGGCTCTTCCGGGTCCTAATTCCTCTATGGCCAATCTCCTCTCCTCTGTACAAGTATCTGATTGTCCAGCGTGCCGTCACCTGTGAGGACCAGCTGAGCCTGGTTGGGTGACGAGCTCCAGACTATTTAAACTGGGTCCTTGACTCCTTGTTTGGTTCCTGTGCTGGATCTTAAGTTAATGGCTCTATGTTAAAGTATTGTCTGTGTGTAAATTGTGCTGTTGTTATCCTCAAGTAAATGTGATCCTCATGACTGCTATGTTTGGAGTTTTGGAGTTTGTTTGAGTACTTGGGTCCTAACAGCAGTTCCTGACAGTTACCTTATTGAATCGTTCCTAGACTGGAACCTCACCTATGCTTTCTATGGCATAGGCAGCTCCCGGCAGGATCCGCCGGGAGAAACTACAGCATGCAAACTGCATGACATGAGCTTAATTAATTGGATTGACAGAGAGAGAGAGAGAAGTGTGTGTGGGTACAGTACGTGTGTGCATCAATTTAACAAAGGTGCAGACGATCAGAAATCAGCAGAGAGTGGACTCAGCCCCAGAGTAATGTTTTTCTCCCTGGAAATAAAAACATCTGGGTTTCCGAGTGTACATCGTTCCTGACATAGGTTATTCCTGATTAGGCTGAAAAAAGCAAGAACCTTACATTATGTTACACTTATCTTAATGAGAAGTAATCTCTTGTATTCGTATGAATAATGACAATGAAAGTGCAGCCCATGAAAGAGTTGATATGAACTCTGGGCTGGCCTCCACTTAAAAGGAGACCATGCAGAGTTGCAGAGTAGACCCTCATAATCCTCCACACTACATGTTCTGGAGCTCGGTCCTCTCTTATGGGGAGGATGACCCTGTACTCATTTCCATTCCTCAACCAGATAGTCCAGTAACAATTTTGGGTCTCAGTAAGGTTCATGAATCCCTTCCTGTTGATGGACTCTGGCCACTCGATCCTACCTTCCTGGCGTCATAGATAATAGAATCTCTTTTTGCTGTTTGGGAGATTCTTCTTTATGGCTCCATCATTCACTTGTTTTCCATCCTCAGACTGGATTAGATTGGTATTTTCTAAATCAGCATCATCAACATGTAGTGTTGTTGCTAGTAGGAATAAACACAGACACACCTGGGAGTAAGTGGACTAAGAAAGGGGAGAATCCTGTT
This sequence comes from Protomyctophum parallelum, assembly GCF_964188405.1. Classification (NCBI taxonomy): domain Eukaryota; kingdom Metazoa; phylum Chordata; class Actinopteri; order Myctophiformes; family Myctophidae; genus Protomyctophum; species Protomyctophum parallelum. The sequence goes on along the minus strand of NC_139708.1, from coordinate 10,206,911 downwards.
TCTACACAGAAAGGAGGTAGTGCCCCCATAGGCAAAAACATTTGGCCCCAGATTCCACTGCATTGCTGGATCCTCCTCCGCTCTGAGTCTGCATTACACAGCTTTTCCATCTCTTCACTGAGTGTCTTCTCCAGCTGATCCACAGCTGTACCCATAGTCAGTGGTGCAAATTTAAGTAACTAAGTACTGAACTTGATGTACTGTACAATTACAAGTTATTTTTTTCTAGTAAATTTACTTTACTAGAGTATTTCCAATTTTCAGTGCTTTCACTTCTACTCCGTTACATCTCAGAGGCAAATATTGTACTTTTACTCCACTACAATTATTTGAAAACCTTTAGTTTGTAGTTACTTTGTAGATGGTGATTATTATTACAAAACATACATTACGCAGCTCTGCCATATACATTTTGGCCATTTGAAAATAGCCGATCTACAGGCTCACAATCCATTTCATCGCAACACATTGTGAGCTTGTAGATATATTTTCCAAAGATTTGTATACATTTGACAACATTCTGCACAACGAGTACTTTCTACTTTTGGTACTTTAGGCACATGTTGTTGTTGTTACAGAGTATCTCTACATTGCAGTATTGATACTTTTTACTTGAGTAACAAATGTGAATACTTTTTCAAACACTGTCAAAATGTGGGTCCTCACAATGAAAAGGCCTGAGAAAAACCACCGCTCTCCGTTGCAGATAAAGCCCCATCCCCCCACTCCCCGGACAGCTTTCCACCGCCGACACCCAGAAGGACTTCCACCATGGCCAGCAGCCCCAGCAGTGTCAACCTGGCCCCCGAAGAGGGGGGACGGCAGTCGCGGCGCTCCAGCATGGGCACGGTCACCTCGCAGCCAGCCGGCGCGGAGCAGGACCACCTGTCAGTGGTGAACGAGAAGACAGAGGCCAGTAAGTTCAGCCTTTAATATCTGAGTTGTCTTTACTGTTGTCTATCACTCAAAATCCCCATACATGGGAAAGCTCCCATATGCTGTATGGTGCCCAGGTCTTGTGACATCACTATGACATCTACCACCCTTAGATCTCCATATATGGAGCTGACCTGTTCTGACATTCCATATGTTGATCTGACCTCATCAAGCGCGGTACACTCAAGACATGCTCCTTAAATGGCCAGTACAGAATTCCTTCATGTTGATCTGACCTCCCCATGCCAAAGCGCCAGCGCTCGCCCAGCAGTCTGCCGTCAATGTCTTACTGGTACTGCACAATATATCATTATCGCATCGTTATGCGCAATATCAGTATCGCAAAAATATATATAATATCTCGACCGGTCAAGATAATATCTCAACCGGTCAAGATAATATCTCGACCGGTCGAGATAAATACATTTTCTCACCATGGCCACTCCAGGGCTCTATATTGATATTGCAATATTTGGCATAAATTTTGTGCAGCCCTACAACACGTAACAACACCAAGACAAAACATCAAAACAAACACCGTCCCATCAGCGAGGGACACAACTTCTACTAAAAGAAACCTTTTCCCATTTCAACGTTCAGTCAGGACAACTCAAGAATGGATGGAATATATAGTTATTGATTACAAATGAGCAATATATTTATTATGGTTTGGCGATGAATTGGATCTGCTTTTAGGTACTCAGATCAAGCGCATCAGTCCCAACCATAGGGACTCCGAATCCCCGTACCTAAACAGCCAGTTTAAATAGCCGGTATGAAAATGGGATGGGTGTGTGATTAGATGAGGTGAATCATGTGAACGTGATGCTGTGGCGGCCCAATTAAAGGGCCAGCAGCAACTGCACTGAGTTTCCTGACTGAACTTGCTCTGCACATGTCTGTGACAGCCAGGCGCAATGCTCATTTGAGTCATTTCTGTATCTTCGTCCAGATGGCATGAGTTTGAAGTGACGATGTCAGGGGAGGATCAGTATCATTTGCTATTGTGAGTGCTAAATGTGTGATGGATTTGTTGTCCATATCAGAAAATGTGGGTTTATATCTTCTGGGTTTACTGTATCTTTAGTCGATACTGTTTCAAAGGGCTTTATCGTACAACAGTGTTTGCGATTCGAGCTTGTACGTTGTACTTGCACTTTTGCAGTGTGTGTGTGTATGTGTGCATGCGTGTGTGTGTGCGTGCGTGCGTGCGTGCGGGTATATATATTGTTAATGTATATTTTGTAATAATAATCAAAATCTACAAAGTAACTAAAGTAACAAAAACCTTAAGTATTATAATTAATGTAGTGGAGTAAAAGTACAATATTTGGATTCGAGATGTGGTGGAAAGTAATGGAAATTGGAAATACTCAAGTTTGTACGGTAATTGTACGGTACCTAGATAAATGTACTGACTTACTTCACACCACAGCACACAGGTTATGAATGGCTGTCGTAAACAGTACATAGAATAAATGTGTATGTAATGTGTAATGCCATTGGGGATGCAGTGCTCTGACCTTGGAAAGGAATCTCTGTGGGATATGGGAACATACTGTTCTGTAACAGTGGTTACAGCGCAGCAAGAATCATAACAACAATGGGTATCAGCTGTAACACGTTGCTTTTTGGGGAAGGATGGCGCTATTGCTGACATGTGAATTCGATATATAAATCACTTCTTCAACACATTTTTAAAGACGTGCTTTTATGACTCGATCAGTGTTTCGTGTTTTTCACTTTTTTATGCTGTTCACGCACACTTATATCGCACTCTGATATTCTTTTTATGCACTTTAATTATATTTCTCACACCATTTTTTACGTCGCTTTTATGTTACTATTACAAATGTTAGTACTGTGGTTATTGCTGGTGCCTTCCACAGATGTTCCATTATCCTAACAGCAGAACTCTACACCTACAATGTGCAAAACATTTTTGAATAGTTCAACTAGCCAATCTCCATTGACATGTTTTGAGCTTGTAGACTGGTGGCCATTTTAAATATTAAAAAATGTTTTGCAAAATAGTACAAAAAAATGGCAAAGAAGTTTAGGGATAAGAGGTTTAGCGGTGACGAAAATGGAGCCCATAGTCTTTTACCCTCTATCTTTTAAATCTGATTGTTTTAGGCTAAGTGCTCAATGTTTTATAAATGAGAATTTGTTCTTTATCGAGAGTGACAGTGTAGAAAACCACGCACGCACAGACACACACAGGCGCATGCAGACGCACACACACACACCCTCTCACACACACACACACACACACACACACACACACACGCACACGCACATACACATACACATACGGTACACATACAAATACACACACACACACACACACACACACACACACACACACACACACACACACACACACACACACACACCTCATCTCTTCTGTGTGGTGCAGGGAATCAAATCCCCCAAAGATCCAATTTCCAAAGGAAAGAAAAAAACCCTCTGCATTGATGGTAATACAATAAATCTGCATTGATTTATTACAAAAAATGATATCGCTTCCATGGCACGTGATGGCGGTGTGTCCATGATCTGGCAGAATTGAACCAATCAAATGGATTTGATCCTGTTTACAAGATACATGAAGGACTACCTCACCCATGTATGAGCAGATTCGTGCCTGTCACAGACATGCGCAGAGCACGTTCAGTCAGGAAACTCAGTGCGGTTACTGCCGGCCGTTCATTGGGCCGCCTCAGCATCACGTTCTCATTCACATGATTCACTTCATCAAATGCACACAGTCATTCCATCTTCATACTGGCTATTTAAACTGGAAGTTTGCACTGCTCAAACTGCTTGCTTGTTTGCTGCTGCACACTGATACTGCCGCGTTGCTGTCTGCTTAAACCTTTGCTGCTCAACCTCCTCCACCCCAGCTACCACCTGTCGTTTTGGATCTGCTGTTTAAGTACAGGAGATTCTGAGTCCCTATGGTTGGGACTGATGCGTCCCAACTGATGCGTACAATATTTGCCTAATATATGCAATGGAGTAGAAATACTTGGGTAAATATAACACTGGACCTCACCAATCAATACTGGCCATATCATTCATACCATCATGCTACTGACATGATACTGACATGCTACTGACATGATATTTAGCATGATACTGACAGACATGATACTGACATGATTTTAGCATGATACTGACATGCTACTGACATGATATTTAGCATGATACTGACATGATATTTAGCATGACACTGACATGATATTTAGCATGACACTGACATGATACTGACATGATACTGACCATGACACTGACCATGATACTTACCATGTTACTGACATGATACTGACACAATATTTATCATGACACTGACATGATTCTGACTAAGAAAGTGGAGGAGTGAAACCCGAGTTGAGGTGGTCTAAAACCGAATGTTTTCCCAGATTGCTGACCATAAAAACAGAGTTTATTCTACGTTCCGCTTCCCAACCGACCCTGACCCCCCCCGAAGACACACCAAGCGCTAAAAGCCCTCCCCCTGTGGGACGAACAATGCCAAAGAACAAGGACACAGGTCATGTTGCAGCATTCGACATGCTAAGCAATACACACAGGTCACTTTCACAACATTCGACATACTGACAAAAATGCTTACAGTACTGTACTGGTGTGGAGGCACTTTCCATCTCCATTTGCTGCATGCTACGGCTATTCTCTCTCTCTTTCTCTCTCTCCCCCCCTCTCTCCGTAGAGGTTTGTTTCTGTATTTTCCTAGCATTATTGTTGTTCATCACAGTCACTGCGCTGCTGCAAAATCAGGGGAGCAGAAAATGTTTACTTTTATTATGTATCTGCACACAAGACGTACAACAATAAAGAACCTTTAACCTTAAATGCCAGCATTTTCATCCAAGACCCATAGCCACCACCCCACAGCCACGGTCTTGTTTCATGTTTTCTTGTTTCAATTTGCATTTCTTTCACCATAGTGAATCCTTCATGGTTTGGAAGGACAGTTTTTTTCAGACGGTTAAAAGGGCAGGGGCTCAAGCCCCCTAATGTGTGCACGTGCCATGCCACTCAATGCCATTTCCACTATCCTCCAGGTAACGGCATCGGTCCTGCGTCGGGCGACTCGTCTCCCCTGGTGTCCCACGTGTCGCCAAAGCCGCTGTATGCTGCCAAGCCCGGCGGCCAGCACCAGCATCGCACGCGCCTAGGCAGCCGCTCTGGCTCCCTGGCCATGAGCTCGCCCCGGCCTTCACTCACCCGCCGGCCCAGCGCCATCACGGAGGGGGGCCTCGGCGGAGAGAAACCACGGGACTACCTGTTCCTCTCCATCCTGTCCTGCTTCTGCCCCATGTGGCCCATCACCATCGTGGCTCTCACCTTCTCCGTCATGGTACGAGTGCAGCTGCTCCTATCTTATCGCCCTAACTTGATCGTACTATAAGCGTCACACAAGCAGATTCACAAGCTCGAAATGTGCCGCTTTGAGCTTATAGATCTTTTGAATATGAACATCCAATGTTGTTGCATGAGGCAGGTGTGACGCCACAGCTGTTGTTTACACATCCCGTTGTCAACACGTGTGCGGAATGACATGAGATTGAGAGAAGACGTAGAGTTTATCCTTTAGTAAGGCTGTGGAAGTATTCACACTGTTTTTGGATTTATTGGGGAAAGGAGGAGATCAACGTCAGTGCAAATTGGTGAAGCAGCAGCTCCTTAACACTGGTATGGAGGCAGCAGTTTTTTTGTTGTTTTTTTCCTCGCATGTGGGTTTTAATAGTCGGTAACGTAAAATAACGCAAAAATAAAAAGTTACTTTTCTCAAAGGTAATCTTGTAACTTTAGAAAAGTAACGATGCCCAACACTGGTAATCACACTGTGAAGAAGGCCGTGGGTTTTACTGCTGCTGGGTTTTCAATAAATAATACAAATAAAACATTGCTGCTTTAACAGCTAGTGCAAGGAAGTCCTCCTGATGTTGCTGCATGATTCAGGATGATGAAAATGGCCACATTTGCATACAGTAATGAAATCTCTTCTTTCGATAAGCTTTGATTGATTTAAATATTTGCTGTCGATAAACTTTGATTGAAATATTTTTTTGGTTAAAATAATAATAATATATAATAATATAAATATAACAGTCATGCATCAACTATCATCTCTCCTGTTAGCTACACGCAGCATCAGCCATTTCCCTGCCATCATAATATGCAGTGTTATTGCTGTTTTTGGTAAATTGGTATTTCTGAATCATCAGCACAACAAGATTGTTACTCCTGTGTAACGTTCAAGCAATCTTGGCAATAAGCAATTGCTTCTTTTTATTAAATAACCACAGAAACAAGGAACAAGGTTTGTAATGGGCCTCTGCAGATTGGATTACATTAGATTTTCAGTCCTGACCTTATAAACGAGGCATTTAAAGTCCAAATGCAATGATGTGGTAATTATTTTTTATACCAGTAGCATTTCTAAAGAATATTTAAAGTGAGTTTTGTACTTTTTATGTTTTGTATGTGTCTATTAACATTAACATTAACATTACTCGACCCTAACCACTCCCCCTTTATCATACGCTGACATACAACAACAGCTGTGGGTGCGGCTTCAGTTATGGTGGATCACCAGTACCACCCACCTGAAAACCAAGCATTCTTAACACCCCCATCGCCCAGGACGAAGTTCTTTCATCGAAATGTCATCGAAAATATTCCTCCCCTGTTAAAGCCAACGATCTAAATCATCCCGTCTAATTATAAAAAAAAACATCCTGTGTTAGACGGCCCTACGCTGTCCAGTCGTGTGTGTGTGTGTGTGTGTGTGTGTGTGTGTGTGCGTGTGTGTGTGCGTGCGTGCGTGCGTGCGTGCGTGTGTGCGTGCGTGCGTGTGTGCCACATGATCCACAAGAAAAATGTTGTTTCATGGTTACGAAAAAGATTTTAAGAGTTAGTTTTACGGTTAGAACAGGGCGGGGCACCGTGGCACAGTTGGTAGTGCTGTCGCCTCACAGCTAGAAGGTCCTGGGTTCAATTCCCGCTCGGGACGCTGTGAGTGTTTCCTCCTCCGCATCAGTGCCCATACCCGAGGCAGGGTTGGCGAAATTAAGGGCCCCACTGTGTGGACTGTGGAGTTTGCATGTTCACATTCGATAATTGACACAGGGGTGAATGCATCAATACTGCAAAAATGGCCTTCATAAAGTCTCCGTACTAAAATGCTGTGTCCTCACAATTATTAGTAATACAAACCTCTGTGTGTGTGTGTGTGTGAGTGTGCGTGCGTGTGTGTAGCGTGCCACAATACTTTTTCACCTTAATGAAAGAACACAGTGTTGCTGTTAGTTTGTTTACTGGTGTCGTATACCTTCCTGCACACCGTCAGCTATTTCACAGCTTTGTGTTTCATTGTGTTTTTTGGATGCAGTCCCGGAACAGCTTGCAGCAAGGCAACATCGACGGGGCGCGGCGTCTGGGCCGCAACGCCATGGTGCTGTCCGTGGTGGCGCTGGTGGGCGGGGTCGCCGTCATCACCGCAGCCATCGTTATGAACTGGGGAGGTAAAGCCATCGCACACTGCCAGAAATATCACTTTTATTCAGTTCCCTTTACTGAGGTTCAATTTATGCCTCGGATTTAAGCTGTAACATACCAGTATATATATACAGTATACCGGTATACGGTATATATATATATATATATATATATATATATATAGTTTCTGAGGGAAAATGTACTAGGTAGCAGTAGGGGTGTCCAACCGATAAGGTGCCGTTAAGAAATGTGGTAACCGACAACATTAACGGCTAATGGTTAACCGATAAAATAAAAATAAAAGCCCATGGGGCACCCTGGCCTCTTCTAACTTCCCCCACGTTATTAGCCAGGGGGCAAAGTGTATGTGCACTGCAGCAGCCATCGGGCTTTCGCCAAACTTTGGTCAAATGAACTATCATTGCATCTCTGTGTATTTATAATTGTATTTTACGGATGGCACAGGATGGTGGCCATTGTGCTGTCTGTGTGCGTCACGGTATTTACGCTCATGAACTGGCTACTGGAGTTTACGCATGTGGCTTACTGTTGGACTCACCACAGAGAGCTATTTGACAATTTGTGCCGCTATATTGGCGAGGAGTGGAACGTTAATTCACTCTAATCGACACAGAGTATGCACGACAGACACTGCAGACAACCTGGCTGGTAGGTAAACTAAACGATGCCAGACACAACGTGGACTCACTCACGCCTCCTCCCCGCTGTGATATCGAGGAGGAAGCGAGAGTAAATCCATGTTAATATGGCCAAACCAGGCTAGAGGCTTGTGAATATTGAAAATATCTGTTTCCACTGTCGCTTCACTTTGGTCACACTGTCGCACAGGTCACTCTTGACCGGGCGGTCATGCAAGATCTGTAGCTGAGCTGTCTTCGTCCTCTCGAGGGAGGACGTCTGTCTGTCTGTCTGTCTGTCTGTCTGTCTGTCTGTCTGTCTGTCTGTCTGTCTGTCTGTCTGTCTGTCTGTCTGTCTGTCTGTCTGTCTGTCTGTCTGTCTGTCTGTCTGTCTGTCTGTCTGTCTGTCATATCATACTGTAATACGGTATAGCATGAGAGATTTATCAAGGAGAGTGACTCCCAGTACTTAAAAAAAAAATAAAGCCCCGGCATACTCCCACACACGTTTTTCCTCAGCCTTATGTGTCAGGTCCTTCGTCAGGACATCCTACAGTAGCAGTGAAGCAGTGGATGAATAATAGATGAAGGCAGCGGTGTATGGTGTCCACAGGAAGTGGGTGGTTCTGCTGTGGCCCGCCAAAGTGAATGTGGAACTGAGGTCACAGACAGAGCGGGAAGAGTGGGACGAGGTGTGGGCTGAGATGAGATTAAAAGCAGCGAGAGGGAAGACACCCAGAGTGCATTCTGGGAGCACTGATTCTCCATCAAGCCTTAACATCCTTATGCTGTGTTCACACTGGCAGCTACCAAGCTACTGGCTACCATTCATTTTCAATGGCAGCCAGCGACATGAAGATACAAAGCTACAGGCTACCATTCATTTTCAATGGCAGCCAGCGACATGAAGATACAAAGCTACAGGCTACCATTCATTTTCAATGGAAGCCAGCGACATGAAGATACAAAGCTACATCTGACATCTGGTACAAAACATGCAACAGCTACAAAGCTGCAAATAAGTTGAGCTGGCTTCAACTTCAGATCGGAAGCTATGAAGCGACAGATATGTTGTGTAACTTTGTACCTCGTTTTGTGAATGAAGATGCCAATCAATAAATCAAACAGTTAATTGGTCAATTAATCAATAAATCAGTCAGTCAGTCAATTTGTGTGCCGTGTGTAAAAATAAAAATCTCTTTCCCTCTCCACTGCTGATATAGTGTAAACTCCATTTGGACAATTTCAAACCAGCACTTATCTTGTATCCCTTTCGCCAAGTTAGTGATTATAGTTTGCCTTACAAGTATGTTGTTTTTGCAATATAATAAAGAATCACCCACGCTTTCCCTCTCTCCCCCCTCTATCTCTCCTTCTCTCTCTCCCTCTCTCAGTAATATTGAAATGATGAGGTGTTGCCGTGGTAACCAGAGCCGAGACGGCACAGCAACATGTTTCACCACAAGACGTCGTTCCTGTCCTGCTCCATCAAGGCACCCTTCTCTCCTCCTCAAGCACCTGCCGTCGAACAAGACGTAAACCCCGTCCTGCTACATCAAGGCACCCTTCTCTCCTCCTCAAGCATCTGCCGTTGAACAAGACGAAAACCCCGTCCTGCTACATCAAAGCACCCTTCTCCTCCTCCTCCTCCTCAAGCACCTGCTGTTGAACAAGACGTAAACCCCGTCCTGCTACATCAAAGCACCCTTCTCCTCCTCCTCCTCCTCAAGCACCTGCTGTTGAACACGACGTCTCCATCAAGGCACCCTTCTCCTCCTCCTCCTCAAGCACCTGCCATTGAACAAGACGTAAACCCCGTCCTGTGACATCAAAGCATGACTCCTCGTCAAGTACCTACCATTGAACAAGACATGACAATCCTGTCTGTCTCCATCGAAGCACTTCTCAGGCGCCTGCCTTTGAAAAACAAAAGAAAAACAAAACAACCCCTAAAGCAACCTGTTCCCGTTTTTGCCCTAACCGTTTCTTGCAGCACGAGCATGGTCAACCCCCCCAACCCCCCCATAGCACATGACCTCTACCTCCGACACCGCCGAGCAACATCCACCCTCCCCCCGAACACCACTAGCTGGTTGGGACACGGAAGGCAGAGAAATGAGACTGACGACGAGACTTAGTAAATAATAACGCGTAGAAAAGGACACGAACACCTCTTCCCCTGCAAGGCTGCTTCCTCTCGCTGCTTCTTATGCTCGATTCGTACTCTGCGGCGCGGCGGTGTGGCGCGCCGGAGATAGCTTGTGGCACATCGTTGAGGTCCTTTACTTCTGGCGCGCTACACCTCCGCACGGTGAGGTATGAATCAGGCTTTATTGAGTGAGTTGTCATGGTAATTAAAGGACATATGGTTGCTCTCTCCATAATGGGATTATCGTGATCTGCGCTGCTCTTCAAACAAACGGAGAAACCCCTTTCATCATAGATGCCAAAAAATACAAAAATATAAAAGAAATAAAGAAATAAAGTGGAATTCGTGGAGAGTGGTGGAGACTGTGGGCTTCGGGGGGTGTCAGCAGCTTGGACAGATTGCTGGTCTATGTGATAGAATGATAGATCAATGACCAAACAAGAATGGAGTTGTCTTCCTTTTTCTACAGAGAATGGCCGAGGGAGCATTGAACGAAAAGTAAAAGAAACACTGAATGATGCCAGGCTATCCGAGCGCAACACACACACACGCACGCGTGCGTGTGTGTGTGTGTGTATAGAAGACAGGCTGCATTCGATGAAAGTGACAGAGTGCGAGAGAGAGAGAGAGAGAGAGAGAGAGAGAGAGAGAGAGAGGATAAGGGAAGGTCACAAATCGAGAGATACTGTAGTTTGTGTGTCTGTGTGTCTATGCGAGTGCATAGATTTGTGTGTGTGTGTGTGTGTGTGTGTGTGTGTGTGTGTGTGTTTGTGTGTATGAGTGTGAGTGTGTGCATGCGTGTGTGTGTGCGCGCATGCACAGGCAGTGGGTGGTCCGGGGTTATGCTGAGCTGCAGTGTTTGGCTTTGCACAGAGGCAGCGGTTTGCTTTCAGCCGCGAGCCGAGGGAAAGTCACTGAGCTTCCAAGGTGATCATCTCAATAAGCCACTTCCTCCCTGCAACACGCAGCGCTGCAGAGGATGCAGCATCTCCCTGCAACACGCAGCGCTGCAGAGGATGCAGCATCTCCCTGCAACACGCAGCGCTGCAGAGGATGCAGCATCTTCCTGCAACACTGGCTCTCAAAGCTTTTTTTTTGTTTGAAGGACCCCCCTCCCCACACACTGTTTCATATGTGTTGATTAGGTCACAACCCCCAAATTTATATGATTTTTCTCTGTGACCGCAATCTATAAAATCATACAGTAGCTCTGAGTGTTCAAATGGAACCCAATGTTACCGTAAGCCCACATTCCGCAAGGACCTGTGGGGGTCCCCGAACCCCAGTTTGAGAACCACTGTCCCTTCACAGAACAAGTGAACTATCTCACTCCAAAAAAAGTTATTTCCGACCTCACATTGTATCATCACAGTGTTTATACATTATTATAATTCAAGAGTTAACACACTGTATAGCAGTGTTTCCCAAACTTTACAATTTAGGCATTAGCCTAATGACCCAAAAGACAAATTAGATGTTTGTCTGGAACCCAAACCCAAAGCTAGTTAAAATCAACAAGCTCACAACGTGGCACTTCGCGCCATGTTGTGTGCTATTCGGCTATTTTCACTTCTTCTTAATCATTTGTTTTCTAATGTATAGAATTTATTTTCCTCTTTTGGGATTTTTTTTTTAAATATATATATTTTTTGACCCACTTGTGACCCAGAAATGGATCCCGACCCACTGTTTGGGAACGGGTGGGTTATGTAATCTCTTTCCCTTTGTAGGAAGAGTTTGCAGTAGAGTCAGTAGTCCTTCCCTCTCTGCAGAGCTCTGGCATGCATTACACGTTAACATTCTCCCAGTGTTCAACCTTCTGGGAGTGCGTTGTCTCATGGTGTGCCAAGAGGGCCGGAATGTGTGCCAAGCCACCACGCACAGTAGGGACAAGCGTGCGTGCGTGCGTGCGTGGGCCTGTGTGTGTGTGTGTGTGTGTGTGTGCGTGCGTGCTTGTGTGGGCCTGTGTGTGTGTGTGTGTGTGTGTGTGTGTGCGTGCGTGGGCCTGTGTGTGTGCGTGCATGCGTGCGTGCTTGTGTGATTGTGTGTGTGTGTGTGCGTGTGTACGTGCATGGGCCTGTGTGTGTGCGTGCTTGTGTGGGCCTGTGTGTGTGCGTGCTTGTGTGTGTGTGTGTGTGTGTGTGTGTGTGTGTGTGTGTGTGTGTGTGTGTGTGTGTGTGTGTGTGTGTGTGTGTGTGTGTGTGTGTGTGTGTGTGTGTGTGTGTGTGTGTGTGTGTGTGTGTGTGTGCGCGCGTGCACGCCTCCGTGTGTGTAATAGCTAACATCCTTCAAGGACAAAGCCGTTTGAGATGCTCCTCCATCAGTGAAGTGAGAGTTACGGACGTACAAATCAGCACTTCATTTTCCTAAAGCCCCAAACCTCCTGTGCATGTTTACATTATTAATTAGAATGCTTTTACACTGCGACTTTAGCCTCATTTAGCAAGCAGGCGACTTGTGTAGCACTCTGTAAATAGAACGGAATGACCGATGAACTCTCCCAAACCCCCCTCCTCCCCCTCTTTATATTGTTATGGAAACGCGACTGATCCACCACAACTGACTTGGTGCCAAAAAACGTGCATGCTGACCCACTGGGCTGGAAGTCTCCCAATGGATATGAAGAGTGACAGACATTGTGCACCAAACCAAATCATCATGTCAATGCAGGGCACGGAGTAGAGACGAGGCTTGCGCTATACTGAAGACTGTCCGACTACGCCTCAACGTTTCGCCCTCTCCATTGCCACTACTATGTACTGTACTGTAGCATGCCTTTATACTAAAAGCACATTATGCAAAAAATAAACGGTTTCCAGCTCAGTTTCAAATGCAAATCGCTAGCTTTCGTTGATTTCGCTATAGCCGTGCTGTACACACTTTCGTATTGAACTTGCTTGCGCTACTTTCTCAGAGTTGCCTAGACCTGTGAGTGTTTTATGAGACATGACACGCTCCTCCCATCTTAAGTCTTTATTTGGATGGACTGTTAAACTTTTGACTTTTTTGTATTTTTTTGCTCTGTTGTGTATTATATTTCCACTACCAGTACTGTTACTCTTGGAGTTATAGTGTCCACCAATTATTTTATGAAACAGTGTCACTATATTTCAGGGCAATTTCTTGATGCACAAACATAACTATATCATAGAATACTGTCATTTCACAGACATTTCACTTTTTGACGTCATGTAAAGTAAACTTCAGTGTATGTTTGGCATAGAAAACTGCTACAAAGTTTACAAGTACTCAAAGAAATGGATGGTTCTATGGCACAATAATTACGGGTGAAAAGACAACAAAACGCTTGCTGACTGTGTAGCCTACAGTAGACCTGCAAATATTCATGTATTGTAAGATCATTTTTTATGCTGGTGCTTCAGAAGTTCAGACATTGTACTATAGCAATAATAATAAACATATACACATTAACAATGAAGTTGGGCTTGGGGTGGAGGGGTATATTAGCAGGTTTTCCTTTGGTCACTCACTCATATACCTGGTTGTGTTAGGGAAGAACATGTTTAGCAATCTACTGCCAAAGTGGCTCTGGGGCTACCATTGGTGGAAGAAGTATGCAAATGTTTTGCTTGAGTAAAAGTATCAATACCACAATCTAGAAATTCTCTGTTACAAGTAGGTCATGTATTCAAAATTTGACTCGAGTAAAATTACAAATGTATTGGCATCAGAATAATATGCTTACTGTACCAAGGAAAAAAAGCTTCTCAATTCCTGACAAATGTTTTCAAACGTACTGTACCAGATCTACAAGACAATGCAAGAGATTAGAAAATTGTCTCTAGTCTAATAATGTTATGGCTCATTACACAGTAATGTCCTTAGTGTTCATTTAAAATAATTCAACTCAACCACTTTGTCGTAGGCCTACTAGTTAAAATAGCTGATCTACAATTAAGCTCTCAAATTTCTGAAAAGTTTGGAACATTTTTAACCTATAAATCACATGCCAAAAATAGGGGATTAAACCAGGATATATATGCAAATATGTTGGAATTCCAAGCAGCATTCCAATCTGAATTATATGATGTATTGGATGCACTTCCTATCCATGTGTGTCGACACATACACAATACAGCTGTATTGTTATCAAATCTAAATTGTGCTTCACCTTTGATACATTACAACAACCACAGAAAGCAATGTAAATCTGCCATGGAACTGTTCATTTCAGAGTGCACACAATGCTGCATGCGGATACTGTAAAGATCCAATGAAAACCATTGCATCTGTTGTTAACACAAGTCTACCGCAGTGAAATCACCATTGTTAATTGAACTCTGAGTTTGTTTATACACGCTCATCTTTCAATTACGGGAGCACGTCACCCATTTTAAATAGTTGCTCCTCGCAAAACTGCTCATATGAAAGCTCCATTTCTGGCGACTCACGTTTGACAAACTGCCCAACAACAGTTCAGAAACCCGCCTAACAATGATATCATCTGTGGACATTCCACGTAGGGATGTCCGATATTATCGGCAGATTATGGCATAAAAATGTAATATCGGAAAATATCGGTATTGGTTTTTTCGAGACTACACAAAAATCTACAGCAGAAGAATCAACTTAATTGTTTTACTGTCTGTTGTGCATTTGAGGTCTGAATTAGATATTATATTGATATTATAGCTATTTTATTTTATTGGATATGTGGTATATTACTTTTGGAGCCTGCATATCATATATCATATATATCATGCATCGGTATCATATATCGGTATAGCCTATATCATCGCTGTCTGGCAGAAACCAGCTAACAAAATGTTTCAGGTTTCAGATTTTTGTTTCTTTTTTTTAAATATAAATCAATGCTATTGAACACCCTTTATGTCTTTGTTGGTTAAAGAAAACATTGATTGAACCAATGAAAAGTGTTAAAAAGTGCTTCTGACAAAACCTCTTAACTCCACTGGACCCTCAAACTTCATTTCCTAATAAATTAATATTTTTAATTTTCTGAGAAATTAACATTTTGGACGTAGCTAGTTTCTGCACGACAGCAAAGATATATATATGATCATAACATATATCTTATATCTATCGGTTGATATCGGAATCGGAAATGTATTGTTGGATATCGGCAAAAAAGCCAATACCCAATATTGAACATCCAATATTCCAAGCCAATAGAAACCAGAAATTCCTGGAAACTTAGCTGAAATAGAAGCCATTGTTATTGCATTAATTAGAAGTGTAAAAGAAATGACTCTCACTCTTGGGCAGGTTTCTGAATGGCCCACGGCCCTCCTCTGAGACATAGAGGGGGAAGACAAAAGCCAAGCCATTTAACAAGCATTAGTGAGGAGCAGTTACTGTATATACGAAGATTGAAGTTGAAAATGGGCGAGGTGTTCCTTTAAGACTCTGTATTTGACTATGTGGTCGACGGATCAATCCTCATCTTTTCGTGATTGCTCAGGTTAATTATTTCCGTTTCTCTCTGTCACACTTTTTTTCCAACACTCTTTTTGACACTATCTCTGATCTAGTATTTTTCTATCGCCATTCCTCTCGCCCCTTTCTATACAGTATGCATATTTTACTGTTTGTAGTGCTCAATTTAATCCGCTCCCTGCTTGCATTTGCAAGGATGGACGCTGTATGCATGAATGGGCACAGACTTATTCAGACGAATTCCATTGTGTCTTTTTGTTTTGTTTTATTACCGATTGCTGTCATCCTGACAAAAGAGAATCTTTTTTGTGCCTGTGCATGCCTTAAAGTGACTGCTTCTTGAAGCATACCATACTGGGTGTTACGCCCGACACACACACATTAATCAAAGACACTGTTGATCTTGCCTACTGATATTGAGTAATCTGATTGGGAATAAAAGATACCCACTTACTAACCTGCTTCCACGTGCTAATGAGTACATCTGGCATGAACGCAGCTACATTTTTTGTATGCACCTATTCATAGTTCTACAACAGTGCAGGTCAGAGTAATGCTAAACCTTGCTGCCACCATTGACTCCAGCGCTGCAATTTATGTACCGCTGGATGCAGCCGCGTCTTTCATTTTGAAGACCCCAAAATGAACCCGAAGTAAAATCACCTATAGCTAATCTGACGATCGTAACTTTAAAAGTAATCAGAAACGTTAATATTATAACTGCAAGGATTTAGTAATGAGCCCCTAACATCGACGTTCTGTTCAAACACCTCAATCTGAGCCTCAATTCCGAGAAAAGAAACGTAATAAGCTTTATTTTATTTCGCGATTGTAATGGCGGCGGGCGGCTGGGGAATCAAGTGTTACGTAGCGACGGGGACGCTGCTAGACGGTGGATATCAGCGAGGCCATTCTGAATGTATCAATAAATACATAAAAAGACGCCAAAAGACGTTCTTGGCAACGAGACCAGAGACCCGATTCTACAAATGTCTGCTAAATCCCAACAGTTTTATGAAAAACGTATGATTCATGTCAAGGACCCCTACAATATATGTATTTGATCGCCGACCCCCAGAAGCAAAGATTTGAGTGAAAATTCTTGCTAAAAAATGTTTACATTTAAAGATTTGCACACATTTTCACTAGAGATGCACAATTAGGCTATTGAAATTATGAAATTATGAAATCTGACCTGCCCTGGTGGATAAAGTGCCCCGAGGGGCACTTTTTCTAGTTACTTGCGCAAGCAGAGCGCGCAAGTACTAGTTTCGCCCAGGACGATATTCGATGGGTATGCACCGTCCCAGCAAATGACATAATGACTAATTGTGCCTGATACGGCAGTGGTGCCAGATTACATACATGTATACATAGGAGCATTACCTTTAATCCTCCCGACACTAAAACATATCGTCATTACGTCACCATCGAAAACCAATTACACTCTGGCATTGGGTCCTTTAATCCACATCTTTATTACATCATCATTGAGAGCTAGTTATACCAGTTATACCCTGACGTCATGGGACTGGGACGGTGCATACGCATCAAAAGTGGCGCAAAGTAACCACAGTATACCGCTAATCAACTTACAAATTATATAAACAGAGGCATTTAGTATTAATATCACTATAGTCCAAGATTAAGTAAATTTAAAGCAATTGACTTTAATTGATTTTAAATAAATAATTAAATAATTATACTGTATACTTGATAACATATTTTATTTTTGTTTATATACTTTTTTTTCATCGGATATCGATGATTTATTTTTCTTTGAGAAACTAAAAAGGGATCCAGAATAATTCTAAATCGATAAAACTGTATTTCTTTTATAGACTTGTACCATACTTAATCATAATACTACTTTTTTACATGCATAAAGTAGGTAGGTAGCAAATAGCTAAACCTAATAATTCAACATTTCAAACGTTCCTTCACAGAGAAGCTGAGATTTGACAGTTTGTAGCGGTCGACAGTACTTGCGCGCTCTGCTTGCGCACTAGTAGGCCATTTATGGCCTATACTAGTGTGCAACAAGCAAGTAGGCACTCGACAGAGTGCAGTTCTGTTTTTTATGTTTTGCTGGTGAAAGTACAGTAGATGGTAAACCCCCACTAACAGCCGACGGCTGATGCTCTTGACAAGCAGCCTGGCTGCTCTGCGAGTACAAAGCCATTGACAGTCACCTTATTATTGCGTATCAATATCTGTAAAAAGAATCAGGATTATTTTGAGATCGGTTCAATACCATTATGGTATTTTTATTGGCTGATATGCTACGGATTATATTTTTCAAAAAATAGCAGATCTACAAACGTGTAGCATTACACGAAGTGACACGCTATGAGCTTGCATATCTGCTATTTTTGAATAGCCAAAGTACAAAATAATGCTTTTTAGCTCAAATTAAAATGACACAGATGCTTTCCTGGTTTTAATGGGTTATAGTTATATATACTTGGTTGTGCCATGGTGTCGCACAGCCAATCTACAAACTTACAACGCAGTGAACGCACCACGATGTGACGCCACGTTGTGAACTGCAGATTGCCAATTTTCCATGCGCGACACTATCGTATGACTAAGCGTGAATCAGCTTGAGTATAAACACTTTGTCAAACAATACTGGGCCATGGCAATTGCCATGGAATAAGCATGCTGTGAGCACAGGAAAGAACATGCTATGACATTGTCCCTGCTACAGTACACCCTCATGAAGGATGTATTTGACCGGTAGCCGGTCGTGGCATCATCTCTATTAATAACCGCTCCCTGGACACTGGTTCTGTTGGAGCCTGCTTCAAGTTCACAGTGGTCTAGCACTCAAAAAAAATCTCAAACCCTACTGTACCTTGCCTGGCGACTACAGACCTATTTCTTCCTTTCATTTCTGTCAAAGGTTTACAAGAAGGTTTTTACACTCAGTCAAATAGTTAGGAAAGTCAGGTATACAGTATATATAGGAAACGGGGAGATAGCGCTAAAGAAAGGAGAATGTACTGCTGTGCAATGTATTGTTCTCTGCTTACATCAATGACTTGACACAGCAATACATCAACTCCTATCGCTATACATGCACTTATTTGTCTCTACTACCTACTACTAAACACACACACACACGCACACACACACACACACACACGCACGCACGCACGCACGCACGCACGCACGCACGCACGCACGCACGCACGCACGCACGCACGCACGCACGCACGCACGCACGCACGCACGCACACACACACACACACACACACACACACACACACACACACACACACACACACACACACACACACACACACACACACACACACACACACACACACATATATATAAATATAATCACAGGAGTGAATGAGTGAACAGAGTTAAGCTCTCCTTAATAAACATGGGTAGCAAGAGAACCCCTTGAGACGTATCCTTTGATGACCCAGTTTAAGCAAAAAGGATTACCGAGGTAAGGTGGTTGTTAACTGTGTCAAACGCCACAGACAGGTCAAGGGGGACACGGAAGGATTGATGCGTGTCTGGCTGCCTGGAGCAGATGGCATTACACAGTACCGTTTAAGGTGGATGAGCAAGTTTAAATCCTGATTGATTAAGGCAGTGAGGTCCCACAGGTGTTCTTGAGGGGGGGTTCAATACAGGGGGTCCCCACTCCCCAGCAAAAATGATTGATAGTGAAGGAACCAAATGGACAGGTCTGTCCCTTTATTGATCCCACAGGGGGTGGGGATGATAGTTGGATGATCCAGAGGCAGCACAGCAGTTGCAGAATTACAGGTAGAGAAGGAAAGTGTCATATACAGCAGGCAAGAACCACTGTGGTACTGTACTGTACACTAAATGGGATGTCTATGGGAAAAATGCATTGGAAACTATTTCCTGGGCCTGGCGTCGTTATGAAAGGGGGCGGGACTGCGACGCTCTATTGCCATACCCTTAAAGGATCTCTTATGTTAATGAGTAGATTTGTCCAAGTTGTGTTTCCTTGAACTGAAAATACCTCAATTCCCTCAGAGAGTGTTTGTGTGCCTGTAGTAGTTCTTTCTTGACATTGAAGAGGTCCAGAGCAGTGGTGAAAAGTATAACTAAGTAAATTTACTTAAGTCTTATAGGCTAGTAAGGCTACTTAAGTACAATTTTGACTTTTTAATTTATTTATTTTAAATTTTACTTCTACTCCCTTACATCTCTGATCCAAATATTGTACTTTTTCTCCACTATATTTAGTTGAAAACTTTAGTTGCTATAGTTACTGCTATAGTAGATTTTTATTATTATTCTGCCCTATACATAACAGCCATTTGAAAATATCAGATCTACAAGCTAGATTTGCTATTTCTTTAAAAAAAAAGAAAAAAGTGTGTACTTCTTCCACCATTGGTTCTTGACATTGAAGAGGTCCACAGTTAGATTCCAGAGGTGTGGAGTGACTCTGGCAGAATTCAGGGACGCTGCAACGGTGCACGGGTGGATTGACGATGGTACAAATAATGTGAGTGGACAGTATCGTCTGAGACAGACAGACAGACAGACAGACAGACAGACAGACAGACAGACAGACAGACAGACAGACAGACAGACAGACAGACAGACAGACAGACAGACAGACAGACAGACAGACAGAGGGATACATAAGCAATGAGTGAGAGAAAGCAGGTTGGGTTTTTCTCTTTTCTTCCCACACTGTTTCTAGGAGGACGGCGTTGTCAGGGCAACGGTCGTCAAGGAGAGAGAGAGAGAGAGAGAGAGAGAGAGAGAGAGATGCCCGGGTGGGAACTGGGAAGAGACCTCCGTCTGCCTCTCCGCTGTTAATAAAGAATCTCTTTCAATTTACATTTTAAATTCCACTGAATTATTAACAGCCCCAGCCACCGTGGCTGAGAGAATGAGAGACAGAGACAGCGAGAGAGAGAGAGAGAGAGAGAGAGAGAAAGAGAGAGAGAGAGAGAGAGAGAGAAAGAGAGAGTCAAGGATGGGAAAAAGATGGAGCTATACATATTGTAGGTGATCCATGTGTGGGAGAGAGGGTAGCAAAAGTCTGACGTTGGTGAATTCTTGTCAGAAAAATGGGGAATTTGCGCGTTTGTTGTGAAGGCCTGCGTTTTGTGTGTGTGCGTGCATGTGCACTGTGCATATGCGCGCGTGCGTGCCTGCGTGCGTGCCTGCGTGCGTGCGTGCGTGAGTGTGTTCTTGTCTCAAGAAAGACAAGGGGAGATGAATGGTGCTGTTCCTGTAATGTCTAATTTATGGCCTGTCACGCGGCGGTGCGTTGCGTCGAATAGCAGATCTACAAGCTCAACGTTAGCTATAGCCTATACAGGCAGACCTATTGTGAGCTTGTGGGTCTGTTATTTCCGACACACACGACACCGCCTTGCGACGAAGTATACAGGAATCAGGCTCAGTGCAGCTGCAGTGAGACAAAGAATGAAGAGAGAGTGGCACCGTGATTCAGAAGATGAGAGAGAGAGAGAGAGAGAGAGAGAGAATAGAGCATAAAGCTTAAAGCTTGAATGCTTTCTTTTTTTTTCAATGTGCACACAGACGGAGCATTGTCCTCAGAGAGAGAGAGAGAGAGAGAGAGAGAGAGAGATAGAAGGAGGGATGGATGGCTGAGAGATGTATGGAGAAGGAGGGAACTGGGGAAGGCACCTTGACATAATGCAGTTGCATGGTGGAGAGAGAGAGAGAGAGAGAGAGAAGGGGGGGATGGGGAGGAGGACTGTGCAAGGCTATAAAACAAAAACAATGGAACCTCCCCCTACAGTATATATGCACACAGTTGGAAAGACTGCTTATGGATGTGCCTCCATCAAACCAAGAGAACAATTCAATCATTTGAATTCATTAAAGACAAAATAAAACAGACACATAAAGTTTTACATTTTGCTCTTGTGATGAATCCACAACTTTGGCTTCTTACACTTTTAGCTATATGTGTCCCTATTTTCCCTTGTTAAACAACATTTCACAATTTTCAAAAATAGCAAAAGAATAAGAAACGAAAATCGATGTCCATGCGACACGTTGTGAGCTTGACTTGTATTTGTCGCATCACAAAGCATTGCACTGCATGGCTTCGTGCGCATGCATG
The DNA here is from genome assembly GCF_964188405.1 of Protomyctophum parallelum. Classification (NCBI taxonomy): domain Eukaryota; kingdom Metazoa; phylum Chordata; class Actinopteri; order Myctophiformes; family Myctophidae; genus Protomyctophum; species Protomyctophum parallelum. Next base: position 10,185,136 of record NC_139708.1, on the reverse strand, counting down.
CAGGGCTGCACAGAGAGAGAGAGAGAGAGAGAGAGAGAGAAAGAAAGAGAGAGAGAGAGAGAGGCAGGGGCCAGCAGGTCGAAGAGAGGGCCCACCTGCAAACAAATGGATGGAATCATTCCATGTTGCAGGCATCGGCCGTGGGTGTACTGTACAAGACCTAGCTGATCTGCAGAGGGAGGGAGAGAGAAGGAGAGAGAGAGGGAGAAGAGAAAAGGGCGCAATGCACTGCAGCACAGAGAGTAAAGTCAGAGATAGCCGAGGTAGGGGGTGGGAAGGAAGTAGGGGGTGTGGGGGGGGGGGGGGGGGGGTCGACGCAGAGCGAGACCTCGAGGGGAGGTACCGTTTCGTGGGAAAATGATGCATGGCTCCTCTGCAACTGTACGGCCATAGGCGAAGGAAGAGCCTCTTTCCATCCTTCCTTCCGTGTAGTAAGGCACAGGTGCACAAGACACAAGTCCTTCTGTATGCTGATGAGAACTTTTGTCCTGTGTTTGTCATGCATCTGGGAGAGAAATAGACCCGTTGAGATCCCAGCTTCACGCTGCTGCTGGAAAAATGTGTTGTAAGCAACTGGAACAGCTCCACTTGGGCACTTGAGGAATAAGTGCATTTAGTACCCAAGGATAGTGGATAGCAGTGGTTAAGCCAAACACGTTGCTTTCTCTGGGGTTCGATAGGGGGATATCAAAAAGCCATGGGTCGGGGTCCCCCCTCCCTCCTCAGCATATGGAACCCTGACTTCCCCCCTTACTACTACAGTAGGTTTTCCCAGATTCAGCACAGTGACTTTAAGTTAAGTTGTACTTCATTATCCCCCTGGGGGAATTTTGTCCTCTGCATTTGACTCGTCCTAAATGCTTAGCAGCAGTGAGCAGCCGGCCCGGCCACATTGCAGCACCCGGTGGACAGACTCCGGTTGAAATCTCACTCACTCAGCACCTTGGTCAAGGGCAACAACAGGACGCGTGCTGTACGTGCATCCTTTTTTGGTGTGGGAGGAAAAGCCATGCGAACACAACGCAAACACACGTGTCACACATGCCAATCACACAGTATCCATGTGAATCACACGCTATAGCATGCAAATGCATGATGCAAACCACGACCGCAGAGAGTCTGGGGATCGGAAGTTCACATCCCAGACTGTCCATTACATGTGTCAAAGGGTACCTGAGCAATGCACCCCCGAATGAAGCTTAAACTGAATTTCCAGAATATAAATGTCTCTTTTTTTTCCCCTTAACTTTTTAACGTCAAATATGCAATTATGCATGTCCCTGGCCTGACCCCGAGACTTCTGTCCAGGGACGGATTAACCCCCCGAGGGCCCCTGGGCCGGTAATGTTTGCAGGGTTTTTCCGTGTTTTTATCATCTTTTTGACCTACATTTAACAAAATCAATGGCCAATGAAGGGCCCCAGGAGCCCTTTTCAGGGCGACAAACCTAGTACCTTACGGTCCAATTTCCCTGAAGGGCCCCTGAGAGCCAAGGGCCCCTGGGCCACGGCCCCACTGGCCCAATGGCTAATTTGTCCCTGCTTCTGTCGTCAACTGTTCAACACAACAAGTGGCCTTTATTACATCTCATATGTCAGATTTGTGTGTGTGTGTGTGTGTGTGTGTGTGTGTGTGTGTGTGTGTGTGTGTGTGTGTGTGTGTGTCCATGTGTGCGTGCATGCGTGCGTGCGTGTGTGTGTGTGCGTGCGTGTGTAAAGCATGATTGCTGAGATGTATGTAGTTTCCATAGTTTGCAACAGTCTATCACTTATGCTTAGCAAACAGACAGAAAACTCTAACTACGGTAGTTATAATACCCTGTCACAAACAGTTATAGTACTTGCAACAAAGAAGAACTATAGCTTTGATGAATGCAAGCTCTCCAAATATACTTATATTTCTGCTAAAACAACAAAGAAGATCTAGCTTTGCTGAATGCCAGATTGTTAGCAAACAAACAATCGTTAGCAAAGAAAGTTTTTAATTAATGGTGAAATTTCTTCTCATAGACCCGTGTTTGTTCTTAAATGAAACCTGGTGGGACAAAAAAATATAATAATCGTATGAGGGCTGCCTGGGTATAGTGGCGACAAAATACAGCATTGCAGCATATTGAGCATATTCATTTTATTGAGTCAGCGTCTTGTTGTAACTCCAATGGAGCTGGAGTATAGCACCCAAGTTAAGGACAAAACATTTCTAAATGTTTTCATAATGACTTATTTATTTTTCACTTAACATGAAATGTATAGTACCGTACCTTTAAGCTATTTTTTAAATGTTCACCATGAGTAAAAGTATTGGCTTTTTACAGCAGGCCACTCTGCCAAACTTCTTTGATGTCAGTGCTGTCCATTACTTTCATAATAAACACTTTTTGCCATCTTGGGCACCTTTGGACATTCTCAGCAGCACCCACAGTGAGGGGGCACACATATCACAAAGGCTCTATTTCAAAGACTAATACAATTTACCTGAACTGATACATTCAATTTGTTTTACCTCCATAAGTCCATTATTCCTGTTATCTGTAATATCTAAAGGATTATTGAATCTAATCTAATCTTGTTTCTGTGTGTGTGTGTGTGTGTGCGCGTGTGTGCGTGCGTGCCTGTGTTCGTGCGTGCTTGCGTGCGTGTGTGTGTGACAGCTGTGGAGGGAATGAGAACGATCCATGTGGATGAAACATATAGGCCTTTTTGATACGATACTAAAGGAAAAACGATACTAAACACCTGCTGTCTTGCTATGCCCACTAGCGTCCTTTAAAAGTGTTCGGCTCCTTAGCAACAGATTTAGTTCACATTAATCCTAGAGGTCTGCATACAGTAGTCAAACTTTTATATCAGTTTATGTAATGTGTAGGATGTAGGAAATTTGAGACAAGCTTTCAAATGCAACCAGTTTTATCTGCCTACAATCAATCAATTAGTTCAGAGGTTACAGTACGTACATTAATGTGTTAATTGATAACTGATCAGTTAGATATTGAGTCGGGGTTATCATACTGTATATTATATATACGTACGGTTAACATACTGTATATTATATATACGTACGGTTTATCATACTGTATATTATATATACGTACGGTTTATCATACTGTATATTATATATACGTATGGTTATCATACTGTATATATATATCCGTACGGTTATCATACTGTATATTATATACATACGGTTATCATACTGTATATTATAACATGAACTGCTTTTTTCAATTTCTTAAATAGGACTGATTAAAATGTGCTTTGTTTCTTCATAAATGAATGCCCTACTTCTGTTGCACACAAAACAGAAGATAGCCAATCTACAACACGTCTACTTTTGTGAAAAGCTGGAAGTGGTTTAGTCTGTCTGTGTTTTTGTTTTATATTATTAACACATTTTAAGTATTAACAAAATCAATAATAACTACACTGGATGGTTATTTTTTCCCACCCAACAGCGAAGATAAGAAGTTGCATGGACCTCGTGTTGTGTTGAGCCATTGTGGACACACTAACAGTGTTGTTTTCCCAACTAGCACCACTAGACTAACTAACAGGTGCCCTATCCTGAGCAGACAACAATTGTGCGACAAACTATCCCTTTAATAAAAGAATGTGCTGACTTCAAAGAACTTTTATATTACCTCGAGTCAGCAGTTTCATATTTCCATGACATGTCCGGAGTCAGAGATATTCATTTCTCTGCAGTGTCACACTGGAGGAGAAGAGCCATTTGAAGAGAACTTGACCTACTGGGGCGTAATTATGCATCATTTGTGGAACATTTGAGCATTACATGACACAATGCAACATTGTTTGGTAGAAAGCCACGCTGCCTTTTTTGTACATTGTAAATCACACTTTCACCTTTCACCCTTTATAAACCAGTGGTTCTCCCCCCCAAATTAAAATGTATTTGGACCCCCATCCGACATATTTTGTGCCGGGGGGGGGGGGGGGGGGGGGGCACAGAATCACGTGTGTCGAATGTGAAGTCGTGGGACAAACGGTTGTCGAGTTACACGCATACAACCATACACACGCACGCACGCTCCAGGATTTAGACTTACTAGACCTGTACGTCTGGCCCGTCTACCACTTGCCTGATTACCACCTGTACGTGCCTGTCACAGTCGGCCACCGGCCTACTTGGGAACCTAATGATATACGTTGTCATAGCACCCGTTTTAACTGTCAGTCGGTGTCCCACATGGAGATCTGTGTATGTGCCTGTGTGTGAAGAATGCAAACTGAAAAGTGTACTTGGCAATCAATTCGGCCCACTGGCAGAGCCTGATTGGTTGAGCCTCAATTGGCTGAGGCAGAGGCTGGAAATTGCACAGGTGAAAGGAGTTGGCCTCATTAGGCCCACTGGCAGAGCCTGGCCCAGGTGAAAGGAGTTGGCCTCATTAGGCCCAATGGCAAGGCCTGACCAGAGCCTTTTGTGGTGGTTCTGGAGAACCGTGGGTCCGACCGACTCGATACCTGGCCCTGCACTCCCTGTGGGGGTGTGGAACGCGTGTGTTGAATGTGAAGTCGGTGGGTCAAACTGTTCTCGAGTTACGAGGATTACAACCTTACACACACGTACGCTCACTTCAGATTTTAAATGAAATTGAAATAAAACAATCTTTTATTGAAATTCCTTATTTGTACTAAAAGCTAATAAATTAGGGTGGATAGATTCCCAATCATGTCCTGGGGAGATTGCATAAAAGGAACATTACTAGCAGACAAGCATCCAGGTCCTCCTCTAACTGTGATTTATTATGATAATCTGATCTAGTCAGTAGCCTAAGTGACACCATCGCACCACAAAGCAGGGATTAAATAAAGACGGGTCTTATTGGTGACACGTTTTTGGCTCCAAAATGAATGCTGCAGGTCAGGATCCTACCACAATTCAAGGTTAATTTGGAGTAAAAGTTTTTTAACCTCAAAATAGACAAATACATTTCTGGTGCCTGCATCATTCAAAATATAGTGCCTAGACTCTAGAGAAGTATAGCAAACAACAACCCTTGTTTAATTAAGTTACAAAGTATATGACTTAATGTAATAATGCTGCATTCACATGGAATCAGGCAAGCGGTACACGGCAAAACCTGCGGGACGGCACGGCACGGTAAAAAGATTAAATATTTTAACATTGATGCCGTTACCGTCTCCGGTTCTGGCTGCCGTGCCGTCCTGTTCCGTTTACTGCTCTCGTCCACTAAAATGACTTCCGTTTGCCGTCTGGCCCGTCTAACGCTTGCCTGATTACCATCTAAATTAATTAGAATATTGTGTAAAAGTAACTTTTCTTCCGTAATATAATTCAAAAAGTGAAACTTTCATATATTCTCAATTCATTGTGCATAAAGTGAAGTATTTAAAATCTTGATTATGGCTACAGCTCATGAAAATCTAAAAATCCCATCTCAATGAATTAGAATATTTTACGAGACCACTAAAAATGTTTGTTTCTTTTCAATGAGAAATGTCGACCATCTGAAAAGAGTATCATGCAGTTAATAATTGCTCTGGGCTACTTTTGAACAAATGATTTCATCAATGGGGCGTGGCATGGACAGTGCCTGTGGCACTGTTGAGGTGTTATGGAAGCCCAGGATTGCTTTGATAACAGCTGTAATTAATTTTATTAATTTGTATTGTTCAGTCGTATGTCTCACACCTTCCTCTTGACAATACAACCTATATTCTCTGTGGGGTTCAGGTTAGGCCAGTTGGCTGGTCAGTTAAGCACAGTAATACCATGGTCAGTACACCAGTAGTAGTTTTGGCACTGAGCAGGTGCCAAATCGAGCTGGAAAGGAAAATTAGCGTCTCCATGAAGCTTGTTAACATACTGAAGCACTGGCCTCAGTTACATGCACAAAATGTATTCAGAATGAATGAATTCATTCCGAACAGAGATTCATACCCAACTGTTTACATGGAACCTGAATACAAGTATTCCTATTCCTCAATTGTTTACATGCCCAAAGCTCGCATTCATTCGGAATATAACTTTGGACTATAGAGATGGCAACCCATAACCGTTATCCCTTAAGAAATGAATAACCGACAAACACTAACAGCTATTATCTGATAAAATAAAATAAATATATATTTTGAAGCGGTCCCTGCAACCACACTCGACCTCCACCCAAAACAACCCAGAACTAAAAAACACAGCATCCATTGATACACCCATACACTGCAATTGGCAATGGCACTGTAATTCCCACAGAGTACACCTACAGTTTTTGTCCAAACATCACGCAAATTGGTACACAGTCTCTCTAGAGCCATTCAACGAAACTGGTCTTTCAGATTTCTCAGAATCCATCCTGATTGGTTAACATTGGCTTCCAAAGTTCACAGGAGTGCTCAGTTTCAAACAAAATGCTGCAAATCATGTGAAATTGTGCACCCACATTCCCACTAGGCCGAGGACGAAATGCCACATGAACAATTTCAACTCAGCCTCAAGGTGGCGCTATAACTGGCCGAAAAGTGTTTTTACCTCTAACTGCACGGATCTGTGGATAACTTTGTATGCCAACTCCCTAGAGGCCAAGGAAAAACCTTTGCCTGGAATTTTTCACATCTGCTCCAAAACTGTGGAATGCACTTCCCATTGCAGTCAGAACTGCAGCATCACTCCCAATCTTCCGCCGTAGCCTGAAAACCCACCTTTTCAGACTCCATCATGGCCCATAGCACTTACCCTAACCCCTTAGATAGAATTTCTGTTGGCTTAGATAGCATTTGACTTAGACTTATAGCATGTTATGTAGACAGCACTATAATTGTATTGTATATAGTCATAGCACGCCATAGTACATATGTATAGCATAGTAGTGAATATGTATAGTTTATTATGTATAGTGTATGTATAGTTTCATCATATAGATATTCCACTGTTACCTTCTTAGCTTACGCATGTTTCATGATAAATGCTTTTATGTGATGTATTCCCATGCTTTTGTTCTTGCCTAAATGTAAGTCGCTCTGGATTAAGAGCGTCTGCTAAATGCCTAAATTGTAAATTGTAAATTGTATAGCGCCACCAGGAGGCCGACATATGTAAAACACATTTTCTATTATTACTCTTTCAGATTTTATCCAAATTTCACGCAAATCGGTACACATGATCTCCATAGTCATGTGATCAAGACAGGTTTGTTTGATTTCTCATATTCCATCCTGATTGGCCACGATTGGCTCCTACAGTTTTCAGGAGTAGCCCGCTTTGAACAAATCGCCACAACTCCTCAACGCAGAGTCCGATTGCGATGAAACTGTGCACGCATATTCCCACTAGGCTGAGGAAGAAATCCTGGTGGAGACCTGTGCCCAGAAGGGCACTTTTTCTAGTTTGGTTTGATTTTGCTCATGGAGGCTACAGACAGACAGATGGACACAAACAGACCCTCCCCCCCCCCCCCCACACACACTCCTGTAGAGTGGACTTGAATCAGAGTGAGTGTATACATGAGTCCAAAATTGTCGGATTCAAGATTGGAATAAACCGGTCAGTTACATCGGATTGGATTTTCAATCAGATTGGCCATTCTTTTGTAGGTGTTTACATGACAACTTTTAATAGGATTGAACCATTATTCTTTTTTTTTTTTTTTAAGATATTTTTTTGCGGCTTACGCCTTTTATTGATTTTTTTGAAGGGACAGACAGTAGGCTGACAGGAAACGGGAGAGAGAGATGGGGGGATGACATGCAGTAAAGGCCGTGTCGGGTCCGGGAGTCGAACCCGCGGCACACTGCGACTGGATTACCAGTCCGGTGCCCAGACCGTTACGCTACGGCCTGGGCCTGAACCATTATTCTGAATGAAAAGGGTATTTAACTGTCCATGCATGTAAACATACCGGCAGGCAGGCAGGCAGGCAGGCAGGCAGGCAGGCAGGCAGGCAGGCAAACAGACAGACAGACAGACAGACAGACAGACAAGGATCCATACAAGATAAAGAGAGAACATTGGAAGAGACACATGGGAGAGAATTAGTCAACGTTGAGGGATTTCATTAGCCTCTCCTGACTGAATTATCTGATCGATAAATTGAATCAGAGGGACACCGCTGCCGTGCATTCCGCATGCATTCTGCATGACTGCAGTCACTGACACTCCATATGTGTCTGCACTGATGCCTGAAGCACATATCAGACAATCAGAAATAAGTGGGAAGGAGACTGGCAAAACAAACATTTTCCCCAATGCCCTATACTTTGTCGTATGACTATGTGGTGGCAGCTGTCGTCCAATGATCTGTGGGTCTGCGGTTTGAATCCCACCCAAGTGTACTTGGGCAAGACACCGAACCTCACATTGCCTCCAATGAATCGGTTGGTGCCTCGCATGGTAGCTTACCACGATTGATGTGGAACTGGGAAGTGAGGACGCTGGCATTGACTGTTTGCCGCTTCACCTTCCAATGAATGAATGGACCATTGAGAAAACACTCTGTACATAGAAAAGCACTCTAAAAATGCAATCCATTATTATGTATTATATAAGAAATAGGGAAAATAGCCGATCCGCATGCTGACGGCGCTTCACGGCCCGACACATTGTGAGCTTGTAGATCTGCTATTTTCACCGTTTTGGAAATTGAGCTAACATGTTCGTAGACTCTTAGGAGGAAACATGTCTAAATGAAAACAGCGGATTGTGCTGTAGTGTGTAATCGGGTAGATTCCTAAATAATACATTAACAAGGGCATGACTCAGCATGACTAATACATGAATATGTCACTATTAGTTAAGGTGATAACCTTTGGGGTGTACTGTGTGTGTGTGTGTGTGTGTGTGTGTGTGTGTGTGTGTGTGTGTGTGTGTGTGTGTGGCGACTTTCCCTGCACTTTACAATTTGAAGAACATTCACCCGATGGTGGAGTAAACCATGACAGACACCAACCTGCTCTTTGGGAACAGTTTCAGTGTCTTGCTCAAGGACACCTCGAGCACACGGCCAGGATGAGCCGGGGATTCCAAGACGGACGCTCTACCTCCTGAGCTACTGTCGCCCCCCCCACCATGATCAGTTCTTGTTTGTTTGCATGTTTACTATTATGTTGGATTCATGTGCATTTGTATTCTAAAATTATTGCAAACAAAACAAATAGTTATACAAACCTTTGATGTCTCCTCTCTGTAGTAACTCCGAGGACCCCCTAGGGGCCAGGGGGTCCTCTCTGTAGTAATTCTGAGGACCCCCTAGGGGCCAGGGGGTCCCACGACACAGTGGTTCTCAGGTCACCCCTGTAAATAACATTTTGATCCACAGCACCCCTGAATTACTTTATAGCACCCTTTGTCATGTTAAATGACTAAATGTATGATTAGACTCTATAGCCTATACTTAGTAAAACAACCTGAGATAAAATGTAGGCTACTCTATAGTATAGAGGGTCTAATTAAGTGGTTAAACTGAAGTGTTGATACATTCCAAATATTATCAAAGTATTCTGAGGCACCCCTAGACCCAGCCCCCACTTTGAGAAACCCTGCACTACACTACTATAATATAATTATTCTAGCCTATATAGCCTGTCGTAGGCTATATTAGGATGTAGGTTATACTATCAGTGTGTTGAGCACACGCATGCGCGCGCGCACGCACACTCACACGCACACGCACACAATTTACAACTTATGAAACGCTATAAATTAGACTCTTAAATAGATCTGACAGATGGATTTATGCTATGCTGTGTTGTTGACTTATTGTTCATTTGTGTAAAAGGCAGAGCTCCTCATAAAATTGGAATTTGATAATGGATGTTGTCTGGCTGTCACCCCTGTATCCCTTTCTAATTTCTATCTTTGATTAAAATAACAAAGCTGAAACTACCGCCACCCTGTGGTGAGTGCGGTTCATCGCATGGATATTATTGTCTCGTTTTTCTTTTCTTTTAATTTCCTTCTTCGCCCCAAGAAGTAAAAGTGTAGCCTGGCTTAGATTCCTCCCCGCTATGAGGCTGGCCAAGCCAGGCTAGTAAAAGTGAGCATGCATCTGCTGGTCTGCATGCCCATCCCATGAGTGTTAAGCTTACAAAGTAAGCCCGCCTAGTGGCGAAAAATAACACTTCTGGGAACTCAGATTTACAAAGTACAAACCCCACTGATATAGGCCTGTTAATACTAGTCACTATAGTCAGTGACTACTAAGTGAATACATTCACTACACACTATGAATGAGAATATGAATGTAATTGTGCATACTATTACATCAGTGAAACGTGAATATTAAGTCAGAGAATGCTAATAATATATAGTGAACACACACACACACACACACACACACACACACACACACACACACACACACACACACACACACACACACACACACACACACACACACACCCTCACACACACACACACACACACACACACACACACACACACACACACACACACACACACACACACACACACACACACACACACACACACACACACACACACACACAGTAACAAGTGAGTGAATAGTGAATATAGTGTTAGTAGTCAGGCCTCTCGATCCCAACAGAAAACCTCCATATTTTCCACATCTAACAAGTTGGTTAAAAATTTAAATGCTAATGTAATTGTTAAGCTACCTCGTGTCATTTAATATTAAAAGTAGGCATAGGCCTATGCAGTAGATCAGGCTGAACTATTCAGCACCTTTATAACTGGACAGCTCCATTTTTACATAATACACAGTAATAAAAAATACATATTCATTTCATTGAACAAGTCTGAGATTGAGAATCACTGGTGTATTGCAACGATTGCAATTTGTACCCCCTGTCTGAACCCCCGCTCCCCTACAAAACAACAAAAACAAAACTATAGTACCAGAGTTTGCCAGCATACCTCCCGGGCGCACCAGCACAGGAGACAGGAGTCAGCAAATACAAGCTAGTACTTCCGTTTCCGTGTGTTTTTAGTTTATTTTCTTCTTCGTCCCTTTGCTTGGAGAGGGAGAGAGAGCCGAGGTGTGTATGTTGTGTTGTGTTGCGTGTGCGTGGATCTGGATGGTGTGATCAAAGATGACCAAGCTGCAGCTGTTGAACGCCTACCTGACGGAGCGCTTGGCGGCCGTGGTGCGGGAGATCGTGGACGTGGTGGGCGACACGGTGACGGAGTACCGCGAGGAGACGGCCCGCACCAAGCAGGAGAACGAGAGCCTGCGGAGACAGCTGCGGGACATCCTGCTGCTGGAGGCCGAGACGGACTGGCTCAGTAAGGATGGAGCTGGAACTTTAAATCAGTGGCTTTCAACCCTTTTTTTCCTATCAAGGTTATAGATTCGGCATCTGAGCCGCCCACGAACCACCATTTGATGAGATGTATAGCCACTCAGACTTGTCTACAATTCCACGCTGTGTTCATTGATGTGGTACAATTAGGAGAGACAGAAGGCAAACGTTGATCAAAATAACAATTCTTCTACATTATCATGTAGACTTGTAAATTAAGTAAAGCAGATGTTTTTTAGTTTTTTAAGCAAAGCAGTTGTTTAACAATGATTTTACTCTTGAGAACGTAAAATGAAACCAAACGGGCCATTTGTTTTCATTTTACACTCCATCATTTAGCTGAGACCACCTAGAACCCCCTCAAGGACCACTGGTGTTCGTCGGACCACTGGTTACAAACCACTGCTTTAAATACATTGTGATTGTTGCAGCGTGCATGTAGGATGAGGATCACCTAATCTTTCCACATTGCGTGCCTATTTTGGACATGGCACTGCACTGCAGACTATCATGTATTTTTATTGAGTCTGACTTTCATAGTCGATGAAATACATATATGCTAGTCTTCCTCCAAGTCTAACTGCAGGCATGTCACTATCTACAAGCTTAGTAGTGAGCAATGAGCATACAAAGTCAAAGTCATACGATTTGTCACACACGTTACCGCAGTGAAATTTGTTCTCCGCATTTGACCCATCTCTTGGAGCGGTGAGCCGCAGCCAAGGAGCGGTGAGCGTCGCACTCGGGAATCATTTGATTAGTAGATTTGACCCCCAATCCAACCCTTTGATGCTGAGTGTCAAGCAGGGAGGCACTGGGTCCCATTTTTACAGTCTTTGGTATGACCCGGCCGGGGATCGAACCTCGACCTCCCAGTTTCAGGGCGGACACTCTAACCACAAGGCCACTGAGCAAATACTAAAATGAAGAGAAATGCATATTTCTTAGAGCAATATAGGTCGGATCATCTAGCTGCAAGTATCTAACCTAATCTATTTTCTGTCATAAGGAAAAACAAATCACACCCGTGTGAAGTGAGGGGTGCTCTTAGCATCATACATCTCATTTCGGCCAATCACAATTTGTGTCATTGTCAATGGCATTCAATGTTTGTGTTTACGCAAACAGTCAAAACGGCCATTCATTATACAGGTTTAATGTTTGTTTTTAGTTAAATGTTTGTTTTAAAAACGCCATTGACAATAAAGAGAATTTAACTTTCTGTCAACGTCGTCTACCGACGATATTGTCTGTCGGGTGGAAACCAAACCAAAATGGTTACAGATTCAAATTCAATACAGCAAAAGTAGCAGGAAAAAAACTGGAGAGAGGGGGTTTCTGCCCGACGACAGAAATATATATTTAATTTTCTTCTCATTACCATAGGGTCCACCCGCTCAACTCTCCTGTTCTCTGGTCCAGAGGAAAGCAGAGATCCAGAGCTGAGGTCATGTCCAGTGGAACCAGAGCAGAGCCAGGTACCGGGCGGCTCCCTCGTCCCGCAGAAAGAGGAGACGCTGGTCTCTGTCCAGCTTCTGTCTGTCCAGAGCAAGACCCCTCCTCCGGCTCCACCACCCCCAGACCCCCTGGAGGCACAGGGACATGTCGAGGCCAAGCCCAGCTATCAGGAGACGCTGTCTAAATCCGAGCCCGTGGCCCAGCTGGAGGCTTTCAGCAACGCCTGCTCGCTCAGCCTCTCGTGTTCCCTGAACACTGTTGCCAAGAGCTGCGGTGAGAGCCCGCCACGCGGCGAGGAGCTACCTCCTCCGCTTCAGACGCTGATCAAAACGGAACCAGAGGAGTATGAGCCCATCGCTCCTCACCCTGCGAGCCATGGGGACCCTGTCACCTCCGACTCCACCGCATGCCACAGCGGTGACGAGGCCCGGCTCGGAATCGCCGAAGAAGCAAACCGGCTAGCTCTAGACCCACAATCATCACCCGGCGGTACCCGTGACTGGGTGGTGTCTGGCATCACGACGGCCAACGATGGCTTCGGCAACAATCGGCGGGAGACTGCTGGCGGTGACTATCGCTGCTCGCGCTGCGGTGAGTCGTTCTCCCACGCCGGCGGCCTGCGGCTGCACGCGGAGCAGAAGCGCAAGGCCTACGCCTGCGACTGGTGCTGCAAGTCCTTCGCCCAGTCGGCCGACCTGCGGCGGCACCTGCGCACGCACACGGGCGAGCGACCGCACCGCTGCACCTTCTGCTCCAAGAGCTTCAGCCAGCGGGGGAACCTGCGGCGCCACCTGCGTATCCACACGGGTGAGCGACCGTACAGCTGCCCGTACTGCTACCGGACGTTCAGCGACGGCGACACCATGAAGAAGCATGTGCGCACGCACTCGGGCGAGAAGCCCTACCGCTGCCTGCAGTGCTCCAAGACCTTCACCACCGCCAGTGGCCTGCAAGTCCACCTGAAGAAAGAGATGTGCTTCGTGTCCACGTAGCAGCCTTCTGCTTAGGGGGGAGTTCTACTTGGTCTAAGTGCCAGTGTCGCGCACCGGAAAGAGCTTATCTACACCAGTGGTTCTCAAACCTTTTCCCTCAAATGAATGTATTTGCCCGTGGACCCTCACCCGTGAAGGTTTTGTGCTGTGAGCTTGTTGTAGATCTGCTATTTTTTTATAGCCAACATAGAAATGAGAACCAACGATCTATATATGTTGTATATCGGCTATTTTCGGTGCACGACACAGCCTGCAACAAAGTGTACAATAAGGCATTGGGCTCCACAGACAATACACTATGAATGGCTGTAGTCCCGAGTTTTTCCGAAGGTGGCATAGCTGTTTTCCGCACCTGTTCAATAACTGTTTGATTGGCTCTGCGGCAGGCTTGAACCGGAAACGCATATGCCGCTTTCACCCGTGTCCAAGATGGAAATAGCAAGAAGTGGGTGGACGCCTTTTTAGGAGTCGGGAAGCAGGTTGGAGTCTATATTCATTCCAATGGGTGACCGTGAGCATGGGGTGCATACTTAGTTTAGACTAGTAGTCATTGGTTAGACATGGGTTAGGTTTAGGTGTGTTGCCCCGTGGGAGGTTAGGGTGAGGGTTTGAGATAGATTGTAGTTGTAGGACTAATGACTGGTCTAACCAATGACTAGTCTAAACCAAATACTGTCTAAACTGGGGTGCATACTTAGTTTAGACTAGTCATTGGTTAGACATGGGTTACGGTTAGGTTTAGGTGTGCTGCCCCGTGGGAGGTTAGGTTTAGGGTGAGGGTTTGAGATAGGTTGTAGTTGTAGGACTAATGACTGGTCTAACCAATGACTAGTCTAAAACAAAAACTGTCTAAACGAAGTACTGCACCCTCTAAACTAAGTACTGCACCCAGGAACACACTCTCGCGGGATCTAGCACCAGTAACCATAGGACGTAAGATTTGTGTACCATGTCGCCTCTAGTGGCTCCAATCGGGATGGTGAATATTCCTAAATTGACCATCTTTCTCTTTCCTCATGTGCTAAAGATGAGCCAATCAAATGAAGCTATGGGACGATGAACCCAGAAACGGGAAACTAGTTTGCCACCTTGTGGAAACCCTGGGATTAACAGTTCTGTACAGAGGCCACTCTAGGCACAGCATGGCCTGCTGCTTTCACATGCATTTATTTATTTGTTTATTTATTTGTTTATTTATTAATACTCTTTTCCTTTACTTGTCTTTCTGCCAGAGGAACAGACGTGACAGACAGACAGATTTCAGAGTACGACTTTGGAGCAGTGATTCTCAACCTTTTTAATTACAAGCTGAGTCATAGAGTATAGACAGAGTTACGCAAACTCTGTTCACTTCATGGGGCCAGTCCAATGGCGGCTCTTCTACAAGGCTCCACATAGGGACAACCGGAAGTTTACAGAATGCATTGGAGTCTATGGGCTCGCGCGAGTACATGAACCACGTGACCAGGCTGTTTTCTGCCCCCTCAATATCGCAACTCTTCTATTAGATGGCTCTGATTACGAGGACCCTCAGTTTGATTTGCATTAGACCACATGTTGATAACCACTGCTCTACAGAAAATGTATTGAGGCGCATGAAGGGAGTGTGAAAGTATTTAATGAGGCTCTGTCTGTGTTCTGTCACAGTTTTCTATTCATGTTTTTATCTCGTGGCACCCCTGTAAAAAACGTTTTCATCCACGGCACCCCTGTATTACAATGTTACTTTACAGCACCACGTTACTCTATCTGCTCCCTAAGATGCAATATGTCACAAGGAGAACTTGAAAAGATATTTTTCCATTAGGGCAGATTGAAAATGACATTGACTTGACATCTAACCATTCAAAACCCAGCATTCCTATTCCGGGGTGAACATCTGACAAAATATAGTAAATCTGCAAGCTTGCAACGTGTTGTAACAAGTGAGCTTGAAGATCAGATATTTTTGGCGAAGAGATTTGGTGTTGATTGACAAAGAATGCACCAAGGACAGTACAACTCCTGTCCATTTTACCAAGTTATAGAGGGTCCAAGAAATAGATAAAACAAAGTGATATTGGTAAATCGATTAATTCCAAATATTATCAAAGTATTCTGCAGAACCCGTGGACTTTTGTCACGTCACCCTGCTCTATATGATGTTTCATGGCCTTGTGTGAATTGACAACGGTAGTACTTAGTCTCACAGACTCACTTGAAGTGACAGCCTTATTACAAATAGTCTCGCAAGCTCAAATAACAAGCTACTAGTGGTGTCAAAGTATCCCTTTAACACTGCTGAATTCAAATTTCATTTATTTTACCATGTGTGTCGGCACAGTTTCATATTTCCATAGGTTGACTGTATAACGTCTCTGTCGGGTGGAAACCTCATTATGTCCAAGCCTTACCTGTTACCTTTCAGGATTCAAATGAAAAAGCGTCAAAAGTAGATCTACAAGCTCAAAGCACCGCATTGTGATCTGCTACTTTTGTGTGACGCTGTAGTATAATCAATAGGTCATAGCCTCGGTACCCAGGCTTTTATTTTCGTTCGCATTCGGCTCAAAAATGAAAGCCTAGGGGAACAACACACATTTCCTGGTCTAGCAGTGGGAGTGAACTACAGTGCAGAGGGGTGTCACTCAAAATATTGTGACGTCACTTTTCTTTGCTGTTTTCTTCCGGGGAGGGGTGGAGGGGATCAAGGGCGGGCGCTCTGATCCGTGAGCCAATATTATCCAGTGCTTGAGCAATGCGCTACCCGCCCCTCTAGACCAGAAAGCACACTGGCTAGGCCAGGCTAATTACCGTAGGTACCGGTAATTAATTTACGAAAAAACAGTTTATGGAGATAAGAGGTTTCTGCTCTACAGCGACTATGAACTAAATGGCCAGAGTATGCACAGTTATGACCCACCCACTTATAGATAACTTTGAACTAAATCATTGTGGAACATTTTTTTTTTTTACACCACACAGTGGCTACAGAGACACTGCAACATTGTTTGGTAGAAAGCCATGCTGCCTTTTTGTACAACGTGCAACTACTGCATCCACAGTCACACTGGTACCTCGATCACCCTCTATAAGCAATGTTTATACAGTATGTCTACATTTTAGGTTGAGTTTTTGTCTATCAGGTTATTTTATGTCAATAAATGAAATGTAACTCGGCAAACTATTTTATACTTGTAATGTTTTCGACAATAACAACTTTCTAAATAACTTTAAAAGCTCACAATGTGTCATGATGAGAGGTGTTTCAGGAAGGCCACAGAGGCCATGACTGTCGTTGCCCCTCAAAAAATTCTCTGAGGACACAGTGGCTTTAATTCCCCAGCGTACTAATATCTAAATCTATCTTGTCAATTTGTAGACACCAGTGTTAGGTCTTAATTGCGTCCCCGTCTTTAAAAGGCCAAGTGACCTTGCCCCTAAAATGATGGAATACCAGGCCTGGTTGTGAGTTTTTGTTTTATTTTTATTTGTATATTTAAAGTAAGGAATGAAAAGTAGTTAAACTTCAAATGTGAAGCTGAGTTGGCCATTATCAGTTTGTTTTGAATCAATGAGATATTGGAATGAGATGTTTAGAATTACATCTTAAAGTCACATTAATCCTAAACTGGGAACCCATTTGGTCAAACGGGAACTTTTTGTGTTTATTCCTACTAACAGTTACATATTTGGAGTTCTCCCTGTGTCACCTAGGGTAGGTACCCTCACAACAAACGTGCAGTAATCCTGGTCTCTAAACGACCTCCTGGCCAGCCGGGGCGCCTGATGGAGGGGAAAGGAACTGGTCGGAATAACGTGTTCCTTCCACGCACTAAGTCTGGCCGGGGAAATTCCCCCATGTCGGGCGTATAGCGCCCAGGATCCCTCTACGACTCATTATTAAACATAAAATGCATTTTCAGGTACCAATTTTATCCAATCAGTATAGAGAACTCACACAGATTAAACAGGTGAAATTGGAAGTCGTGACACAAATAAATGGGTAGTAATAGGCTATATAACAGAATTGGAGCTGGAACATTATAGAATTAAGCTTTTAATGAATCATATCACATCATGTAATGTCCAATCTGTGTGGTAGAGATACAATGTACAACTTGTACAATTGGGGTGGTTGTATTTTGTCTCCCTGCTCTATTGAGACCTTTAGATCGTGTCAAAGGTCATTGTCTCATCTAGACACAGGATCTCTGATCTGACATGAGTTTTGTCCTAAATGGTCAAGATTCAATTTATCCCCTGAGTAAGCAGGCTGGCTCTATTAGTTCAATGGTGAACTAGTTCAAATCCGGGGTAGAAGAGGAAAGATAAGTGCTGCTATAACCAAAAACATTTACACACGCCCAAGCCCCAACCCAAATTGTAAAATATGAGAACTAGAGGAAAATGTGTTCATTTTAGGCTGCAACTTAACCATTTTTTTGAATGAAGACTGAAAGCCACAAAGACCAAAGCTGCAATCCAAGTTTCACGTCGTGCAAAGTCAAAAGCTTTGCTGTTGAGCCATTAGTGGAGAACTAGTAGGCTACCTAGAGAAATTGTGACGTTTCCCTTTGAATTGAATGCAATACCTCTTGTCAACCAGTAGGTAGCCTACCAGACCACAGGAGCTCAGTAGAGCAGGGAGACCACCTCAACCCTCCACAGTCCACAGTTGTCTTATGTTCAACACTAGGTTCCCCCAAACAGTGGGGACCCATTTTCATGGGGTTTTTTTTATGTTTAAGTCAAAGTTAAAAGTATTTTTGAACTTAACTAAAATGCTAAAAAGTTTCAGTCATTTTCAATATCTTAAAGAAATAGTGACAATAGCAGATCCACAATCTCACAATGTGTCATATCGTGACGTATTGCCAGCTTGTAAATCAGTTCTATTATGAAGTTGTTTATTCATGAGTTGGTACGTTTGGGTCCTGGGGAGACACTGGAACCCACTTGTCGAACCACTACTCTACCATCAAGATTGGTTAATGTGTGGTTTTATCCACACAAAGGAAGTTAGATGCATTGCCGCTTTAAGCGCAATTAATGTTTTCGCTCACTTCTACTGTTTATTGTATTTCAAAAGTTTCAACCTGTCCACTGTGCAAAGGACAAGGACGTATTGGAAATAAATTGCAGCAGGCAGTCTCATTTTGAATTCCCTGGAACAATAGAGGGTATACGCGTGCATAAAGTGAGTGGCAAAGTGAGTTTAACATTGTTTAACGTTGTTTATATGGGCTGTCTAGGCCAGAAAGTAGTTTTTTGCCACTCAATAGGCGTTCCCGCATAACTTCCGGGTATGATGATGTCACGTGCATACCCTCTAGGGTGGAGTCTGAAGAGGTGAGTCTTAAGATTACGATGGAAGATTGGGAGTGAGTCTACAATTCTAACCGGGAGCCAGAAGGGTCTGGGACATATGGAGTATTGTCCCAGACTTAATGTGTTTATATGGAAGGTTCTGACAGATCACACCAAAACAGTCCTGGGTGCCAATCTGGCGACCTTTTTGCGCTTTTGGCATAGTTTACTGTAGGTTTCTCTCTAGGTCGTCCTCAGACGAGCCCTCCATCGTTGCTTCCAGTCATCCTGGTTCTCCATACATCTGGCCAGCTCGTTGGTGCTTTGCGCTCCTGCGTCGTTCTTGAGTACATCCACATATGTTAATGTAGGACGTCCTCGTGACCGGTGCCCGTGTGTTGGACTTGGTTCCCACAGCACTAGTTTGGCAGCTCTTGCGTCCGCAAGCCAGGGGTTTGAGACCGCCGCACTCGAACTAGGCTACAACTCGGGTTTAAAAGTTGAAAGGGAGCTTTCCTGTTGTGTGATGATCATGGGAACCACTGAACAGCTGGGTCAGTGTTGGGATCACATTCAGTAAGTAATATCAATAAATGCCTTGGAAGAGGTGAGACAGAGTAGTGTGAAGCTTTGCAACAACAGACTTCAAAGATATTCTGTGCAGTGTCCAGATAGTAGATACTCAGAAGGGAGAGCGGATTAAATCGGATTCCTTGTCTTCAATTAGGGTTAGGCCCTGGTGAAAAGAAAAGTTGTTGATGGTACAGTACGAGCTGTTCAGAAGACACGAGAGATGAATGCGTTTTTTATGGTTGGCTGGGATAAGATTTGTTTTGAAATATTACCAAATGCCGTCTATGGTAATCAGAAGGTCACCGGTTGGTCTCCTGTGTCGAACAGTTGAAGGGTCGCTGATGTGATGACCCATCCCATGGGGGTGTGTGTGGGGTTGGTTTGGTTGGATACTAATTGTTGTTCTCTGTCCCTGTGTAGGAGGAGAGTGCCAGCCTGCTGAGGTGTGTCTTGGGGATTGACACACCTGGTCCCAATTATCCCCTTGGGTATAAAAGCAGGCTGGCTGAGGCCGTTCTCTCTCTCTCCCCTGCACAGGTCACACTGCCTGTTTGGTTATGCTTGTTTGAAGTAGTTTCAGTTCAGTTGCTTTCTGCACTCGCACATAGTCCATGTTCACACAGCCATACACACTTTACACTACTGATGTCACTGACCACTCACACCTCATACATTTTGCACCGTTCAAGCCTTATTTTAGTTATACATAAAATAATGTTAAGTTTAATCCTGTGTGTCGTCTCCCTTTTTGTCATGATGTGAGCCAGTTCATGACACTGAGCAAGACGCGTAACCCTGCATCATGATCAGCTGGAGGAAGCTGAAACCCCCAGGATTACCAAAGGTCTCCTATAATCCATCCTTCCTTCGCTTGCCCGAATCAACACACTTGTGATGATGTTGATGAAGCAACTCTGACTCTGTGCCTCTTACTCTTCCTACAGACACTTTGGGACATTGATTTCCAAATGAAATGCAGAATCCATGTTGCTTGAAGGTTTCATGGGAGCTATGCTATGTCATCTGCTGGCGTTGATGCAGTCTGTTTTATCAAGTCCAGAGCACTTTGTGCATAATGACAAGATTCATGGAGATGCTGATTTCCTTTTCCAGCAGGACTTGGCACCACCCACCACAGTGCCAAAACTACTAGTAACTGGTGTACATCATGACCACCATACTGTGCTTGACTAGCCAACTGGCCTGACCTGAACCCAGTAGAGCAGGGGTTGTTGGCTTGTTGCAGATTAAACCCTTAATTAACCCTAAAGCTGCTATAAACAATAATATGTCAACATTTTAATGACCTTTTTGTGAGAGACTATATATATTTTTGGAGCGTTCTACCCATTGCTGGTTGTCTGAATACAAAAAAGGTAATTAAAAATGTGACATATTATTGCTTATAGCAGCTTTAACCTTTTAAACCCTCAGAGTCAACTCTTTATTGATGAAGTAACTTATTGTTCAAAAGTAGCCTATACCAAGTATTGAGAGCATAATTTACATACTTTGAGATGGTTTACAATTTAACATTTTCTGTATTATGATATACTTTTTTTTGAGTAGCCTAGTCTTAATTATTGTAATATTTTATTATTGATTAATTGATTTCCACAATAGTCTAGCCATCTGTCTGGCTAGTGTATGATTATAATTATAGATAATAATTTTGTACAAATATGATTGAAATTGAAACAAAGCTAAGTAGCTAACATAATTGAAGCCAAGGTATTAAGTAAGGTACTAATTAACGGGTCGCGCTGCTGCCTCCTGCATTCTTCGAAACAGGTGGTGGAACGCATGCCGTTCAGTGACTTCAACGAGTGCGGACTGCTTCCAAACAACAAACACTTAGAAAAAGTCACCTGCACAGAATTTCTTGACAAAGTACTGTCTATGGTGGATTTTTATGAAACAAACGCACAGGTGGTGGAACGCATGCCGTTCAGTGACTTCGACGAGTGCGGACTGCTTCCAAACAACAAACACTTAGAAAAAGTCACCTGCACAGAATTTCTTGACAGAAAGTACTGTCTATGGTGGATTTTTATGAAACAAACGCTTTGCAGATTGAAAGAGGATAATTCAAGCTTTCCCTACAGCTGCAATGTTGGTGAGTTTTACGTCGTTTATTACCCATACAAGCAGATCGCAATTAATTTGGATGAGTGCATGGGGAGTCAATGGAGGGTGTTGCAAATTAATTCATCCCATTTTCAAGTATTGTGGAAAGCCTGGTGGGCGAGGTTAATAAGTATTCCAATGTGGAATACTTCTAGACGTGATGTGGATCTGTGTTGAGCAGCTGTTGAAGGTTATGATCTATGACAGGTTGGCTGATATCGGTTCATGACTGGCTTGGTGGCAACACCTCTTGTCTATCTAGAAGATTCTAGGCCTATTCCTCTTTAATTCTCTCTCTCTCTCTCTCTCTGTCTCTCTCTCAGGATAGGAATGAGGAACCTTGCTTCAGTTTCTTGTATTTCTTTGCTTTGTCATATAGTGAGTTATTGACCCATAGTTTGAGTGAAACAAATAACTTGGTAGGCCTATTTAGCTTTTCTAACCTGCTGCTATCATAGGGCTGCAGGGATGTAAACGGTTGCTGTTCCCCAATGGCCTACATGTATTTGATTTCAGAACGGGGCATTTAGATATTAGCCACTTCATGCAAAACAGGAAAATACCATAAAATACAATAATCAATGCAAAATTACAAATGCAACACATTTGCATTGAAAATAAATTATTTGGAAGTGGTCATGTCCACCACATCCCCTTTCCTATATGAATGAACAATTTCAGCTGGCTTATCTGTGAACATTCTACACTAAAACCATATACAGTAGGTTTTCACTCTTACTTACTGCCAGTCAAACTTTTTCTTTTGCCACAAATCTGCTTAAAAGTGCCATGGGCACAATGAATGATTGATGTGTTGTTGGTAGAGAAGCTACCTGTAGGTTCTTTTCTCCCAGAATAGTAGTCAAGTTTCCTCTATAGTTTCCTTAACGGAACAGGACCTGAAGGTCTAAATGGCACTTGGAATGCCTATAGCACAAGATGAGTGTTGAAATCAGACATGGGAGACTTTGCAGTATCTCTGTCCTCCTCTTCTCTCTTCCATATCTTTCATGTCTGACTCAATCTGGGAGCCGATGTGACAACTCAGGGCCAAGGTCTTCAGGGTCTCTTGCTTCAATGTTATTCAAATAATCCATCCTGCACTGTGGCCATACCTCATGAAGGTTATATGAACTGGTTGGTCCACCGACCATTCCATCCTCCAGCAATGGGTGGTGTCACATAAAAATACTTTATGAATACATCTTTATTTGATTAAATAGTACATTTTATTGGATTTGATCGTTGCATGAAATCTCATAACTACTTTTGTGGGAAATGTTTGGGAAATGTTTGGTGCTCGATAGATGGCCTGAAAGGGTTAATATGCCACCACCTGAAAAGAAATATGCTACAGTTTCACTAATACGGACTGTAGAAAGCAAAGTTGATTCATTTGACATGATTATTGTGCATACAATCTCAAAAGATATATTTTATGGAATTTTTGGGCACGAAAGGGTTGATAAGCATTCATTAATAATTCATTAATCATAAATACAATATGTTGTGCATATCATTTGATTTTTGGCTGAACGTGGTTTCGTCAGTAAAAGTTTTTTTTCTCAACTGATTATTGTAGCTTGGGGTCACCTCTTAAGAATTAAGAGGGTGCCCACTGATATCCCTCCTTTATTACAGTATACTATACTATATTATTACAGTAGACTGCAGTATGTATGTAAGACATATAGTAGACTGCAGTATGTGGGGTTGCGGTTTAGCCACAGGATGGCGCTCCAGTGCAACGGTTTACACCTGAAATCATTTGGGACGATTCAAAGACAGTTCTGTACTATATGTATTTGTGGATACTTTCAAAGACAACTGAGCTTGTACATAATTATGATCTATTGGAATTATTATTGATATTTTGGGAAAATGTAAGAAAATGTCAACATTGTTATACAGCAATGCATTAAACAAAAATGTACTTTTTAATTTGTACTTTTGAATAATACTATTTTAAAAAGTACAGTCAAAAGTGACTGTACAACTTAAAAAAATAGTTGAGTAAGGTTTGTCTAGGAGTGGCCTATTGGGGTTGAGTACTTTGTCCACCACTGCAGTCTACTGAGTGTCTATTTCAAACAAAGTGTTTTTTGACTGGGGGGGTCATATTTTGGCAGCAGGAATTGCCTGTCATAATTTGACCTCCCAGTATCAGGATGTTGATATTCATTCATCAGCCAACACTCCCCACTCACAGGTAGTACCCCCCCCCCCCAGAGAGGATGTATAGGGCCTTAGTCCTACTCCTCCTCCCAGCCCAAATCACACCTTGGAAAGCATGAGTGTCTATTTCAAACAAAGTGTTTTTTTTACTGGGGGTGGGGGGGGGTGGGGGGGGGGGGGTGTCATATTCTGACCTGAGATCAGATTCATACGAGGTTTCCACTGGACACACACTGGTCTGATGAACCCATTCTGACCTGAGATCAGATTCTAAAAATGTCAGTCGTTCTTCGATTTTTCAAAAAATAGCAGACCTACAAGCTCGTATCGCGCCACTCGGTGGCGCGATATGAGCTTGTAGATCTGCTATTTTTAAATAGCTAAAGCATAACATGATGCTGACACCAAAATGGGTGCCTGGTCAGAATGGGTTAAAGTTATATTCAGTGATTTCACTTAATTCAAATATCACTTAGTTCCTCCCTGTCCCCAGTTAACCCCTGGGGTAAAGAATACCTTTTTGGCTAGGTGGCCCAGCCTTCATCCAATCAGGATAGAGAGGGAGTGGGCCTTTGTATGCGTGCTGTTGGCCTGTTGTGTCCCCCCACTGTAGTGCGTGCATGTGCACATCTTGTTACTGGGGCAGAGTTTTTTCCAAATCACCCAAATCACTGAATGCTCCTTTAACAGTTTTTAAATAAGTAAGCACAAGACACAAACTGCCTATGTAGGACAACTGATGTTTTTGAGAACTTTTGTCAGCACTTTTTAAACTGTAAAATATATTCCGTTACAACTGAATTTGGTTATGGCCAGAATTACTGGCTAGCATTACAACATTAGACATTAGATTATGTGGTTCATATAAAACCACCAAATTGCATCATGATGTTGTGTTGGACAAAAAACAGGCCTTAACGCCAGGAGCACAGGCACTTTTAGACCAACTGCCACTTTGGCGTGTTCAATTATACACACCTATTTTTATGGTAATGTCCCAGCTGTGACACGCTGTCACCCTGAGGCGAACTCAGCCCACTATTTTCACATTCAACTGTGCTTGGCACCTGGGCTGAATTAATACAAACAAAACTAAACAAAACATGGTATGTAGAGATATGTGGGCGGAGGGGGTAGGTCCAGATGTCTGGGTAGCTTGTTATTTGGTAGCAGGCTCACCTTTTGAATCAGAAGGTTCTGGGTTCAATTATACACACTTGACAACTCAGCATGTGAGTATCACAGCTTTGGTTCTGTGTCGTGAATAGAACGAGAACGACGACAACTAATGCTGTATAAATTGGCACAAATGACAGATCATCCCTTTAACAAAATATAATGTGCTATGGGGACTTTGAAGTAAGTCCAAGTTGAATCGAATTTTATACCAGAGATAGGAGGTGAGGTGGGGAATGCCTAAATCACTGATACTGTAGCTCTGTGTGTGAGAGCATCAGGATATATGTAACTAGATTAATAGATGTTTAGAGGAAAAGGTTTTGGATTCGTGGTTGCACAGCATGATTATAGGAGGTGTTGCGTGTTTTGCGTGTGAGAGTGGGGTCATTTGTCAACTGACTGCCTCAATGCGTGAGATCTCATAGCTCAACCAGAAACGTTCGATATTTACCTCATCAAGCTAACTTGACGGTTGACCTACCGGAACTTAGGTATTTATACTTACAAGTGTCTGAAAAACAAAAACAAACGTAGAATGTCCTGCTACATTTGCTATTTTCTGGCTTTGTTTCGTCCATGTTTATTTGCTGGCTTTGTTTCGTCCATGTTTAATCTGTGCGCAGTCTTCGCACCTCCACTGATTGTGTGTTCTTGAACCTGATTTATACATTGTCGTACTGTATGACGGTGTTGTTGACAATGTATCGTGGATGTGATGTGTTGTCAGCTTATATCGGCAATTTCCGGCACGTGACACCGCTGTGTCATGGATCATCCAGTCTACTCTCTCGATGCAGACTGTTGACTCACATGCAATTTTCGGATATTTCCGGCATACAGTGGCGGATGTCTGTCTAATAAGCAAATTAATAACATTTAACACATCTTTTACTTTCTCTAATAACAGCCTAAACATGAACCTTGGTTGAAAAAACCCAAAGTTGTCCTTTAAGTACAGTAGCCCACTTGAGTAATGTACTTTACAGTTTACAGTACACCACTGGCTTGGTAGGAGGAGATCCGATTGGAAAAGTACAGTAGTTCTCCCTTCTAATTTCAAGGACCCCCAGATTGATATGGATTAGGCCATGGACCCTCAATTACATGTTTAATCTCTGGGACCCCGATCTACACTGTATACATATCCTGTACAAAGGGAAACGAATAGTTTTATGTTGTTATAACTGTAACTTTATAATGTGAGTGAATGGCAGTCAGTTTAGACTGAAACCGTTCCCAAATATTGAGTATATGTCATAGAAAGATGACATTCCACACTGTGTGACTGCAATAATGTAAATATAATGAAGTGACTTCAAAGAGATTCTGTTCCACTTCCACACTGTTGGGCAATGGGCAGAAATCTCCTATCTCTCTTTTAACTTTTTGTGTTATTTCGTACATTAATGCCCCTTGAGCACACTAAAGCATCACACAAAAGTATATAAAATAGCAGATCTACAAGATTGGGAGTGGCCACAATGACAGTCATTCTAATAAAAGTATAGTCACATTTTACCGGTAATTAAGCGCACACCTCGGTATTGATTGCCTACACCTGGCCTACAGGGCACCGCTCCATGGATTTATCTATATTGCATCTTCTGTTGTCACTGACCCACTGACTGGACGCTCCAGTCAAAAAAATCCATAGCCACGGCCAGGAGTAATTTGTGTGTTCAACAAGCTTTAGGGCTCAACAAGCTGTGACTATCTGAACAAAAACGCACGCACGCACGCAGTGACGCACGCACACACGTAAATTAGTACGTTCTTGCGTAGTGTGGTCTTTTATGTGTATAGTTTTAGCCATTTGATTGCCATAACAGGCTCGTCTTTGCACCGCTTGAATGTAAATGGATCCAGTACGCCAATGAAGGAACCATTCTCTGCAGCTGTGGCGTCACGTCATGTGCTCCATGTGATTTGTATGAGAGCCTGCATGCTACCTCAAAGGGCAAGCTTTGTTCTGTTACTAAAGGGAGGTATGTTATTGATTGTTTACAGAGTGTCATATTGATTTTTTCCTGCTCCAGAAGGACACTGTGACCTTAAAAGCCTATGGTTTGACGGATATTACTGGATAGGATAGTAACATCATGTCATAATCATTGACCAAAAGAACGATGTGATTTAAAAAAATATATATATTTTACCTGTAATTAGGCCAATTTCTCCAAGGAGGGAACATTTTAAATAAGTAAATAATCAATCGAATACATGAATGAAATAGCAATTTATAGCAGAACTCAAAGAAGAATTTAGTCACAGTACAATGTTGTATCGTATTGCATTCCAAATTTATTGTCATATTCGTACATAAAACACCTTATAGAAATGTAAGACACATCTTGAGAGCACAAGATCCGTGTATGTAAACAACAGTTGGGGAACAAGTATTGTATAGAAAGCCACATTCATACATTCAGTCGTGCATAAAAGGACGGACACGAATACCGTAATACCGGCATAACATTGACAGTATCTTTGCGATGTGTGTCACGTCTCGCTCAAGGAATACCTTTGTACAATTGTTAGAAAACAGGCAAGGGACCGTAGATCAATATAAAGATGTATATCAACATATTGCATCATGCAACAATGAGGAAGAACCACTTTTATTCATATCAGTTGGCGGACACAAATGCATTCAATACGTTGAGACAACTGGATTTGTTTTCATAATTGCTGAACAGTGTGATGGATGCCATTAAAATAGTGGATTACTAAAGGAATAGATTGGGTATTTGGACACAAGGTGGTGATGTGAGACACTAGTATTGATAGCAATTAGGGCTGTGGATATTGATTATTTTGAAAACTTTCTTTTTTACTTTTTAAATGTATCAACGAATCAATGTGAAAAAAGTTAATACATTCTTTATAATCGACAGCCTGATTGAACCACTTTAACAACCTAATTGATACAACAAAGGGAATCTACCAATGCACCTCAAGCCTGGGGCAGCTGGTCCGGTGCATCACAGGGAGAAGGACAATAGTTGCAGAAGGAGGAGAGGACACTGGAGCAGCACGGACATTTCAAGACCTTTATTAGGCACTAGTACAAGAAAACGACGTATACGCTCTTTATCAGAGTCATCATGACTCTGAAGATCGTATAGGTCGTAACGTTTTCTTGTACTAGCACCTAATAAAAGGCTTGAAATGTCCGTGCTGCTACAGTGTCCTGTCCTCCTTCTGCAACCTATTGGAGATACTTCAGCCCTGACCTCCCAGGGGCCCTGAGCAAATACTCTTAACCCATTCTGACCTGAGATCAGATTCATACGAGGTTTCCGCCGGACACACACTGGTCCTGATGAACCCATTCTGACCTGAGATCAGATTCTAAAAAATGTCAGTCGTTCTTCGATTTTTTCAAAAATAGCAGACCTACAAGCTCGTATCGCGCCACTCGGTGGCGCGATATGAGCTTGTAGATCTGCTATTTTTAAATAGCTAAAGCATAACATGATGCCAACACCAAAATGGGTGCCCGTTCAGAATGGGTTAAGGGCTCAAAACTAACCAAGAACCTGACAATTGTACACAATCATATTATTAATGTTATCAGCTGCCTCAGGCCCATTCAAATGGGCTCACCCAGATTTTTCTTTCATGTGTTTTCAAATATAAATGACTAATTATACTATGGCTTGGCTGAGAGATGTGCATCCATATTGCTCATTATGCCAACCCTTTCAATTGTAATTTAAACCTTGACTGAGGGACCAGATAACCATTGTTTGTTTGTGCCTAGTATCATCATGCCCATATATTGTCTGGACTGGACGAGTTTCATTTCATGCAGGCGCATATGAACTCATGTTCAGGCACAACATGGTTATCTTTTTCCAAGCTGCAGTTTATCAACACTGTTGACATTCATCAAACGCAATAAATACTCTCTTATGTTTTGCCAGGCACAATATGACACAGAACACAGCCCTGGGACTGAAGACGGATATATACAGACACACCTGTCCATGCAGAAGTGTTGATTTTTACAGCAAAGTTCTCATCTGAAATGTTTTTTTTTTAGTCGACTAAATATGCGATTTTAGTCTAAATCTACAGTTTATTTCGTTGACTAAAATGTATTTTGGCAGGCCGTGATGGCGTCATAATGGCTGATTTTACACTTGCTCAAAGTAGCTCAGACCTGCTATTTTCAGCATGCAACCAAACCTAAATTGTCCTAAATGTCCTTTAGTTCTATGGGTGTCTTCTGCACTAGTCCCTTCCTAACATTTTAGTCATCATAGCTTAGTTTTTATATAGTTGTCATCATAGAAAAAGGGTAGTCGACAAAACACTGCTGCCCAGCTCTGTTAGCAAGAGACCGAGTAGCACATCAGCTTAACGTTACTGTTATTTAATGGTATCAAACTTGAGAGGAGAGAAAACAACCTGTTCCCACAGTTCTATCCTTCTGGTCACTTTTCCGTGACCAGATGGATAGTTCCACTTCATTCTCTCTGGCCCCTTTTCCACCGGTTGGTTCCCAGTGGGAACCGGTTCAGTTCTTTTTGGTTCTTAGTCCATGAGCCAGAGCTCCAAAATTGAAACGTTAATTATGAATTCCCATTGGGAACCAACCGGTGGAAAAGGGGTCTCTGTGTGCCAGAGACACGACGGGGGAAGAGGCCCTTATATGGCCACCGGGCTCTTGTTTTCAAATACTTCAATGTTGACATTGTCACTATAATATCGTATGTGACCAGTGGGCGCAGCTCACACCTACAGTCAGCATACAAAGATTGATGAATTGTTGTGTATTAGCTTGTCTGACACCTTGATGAGACTGAGAGAGCATGCACGTAGCATGCACGTAGACTAGACAAGACTACTAGACTACAGCCAGAATGATTGATTGATTGAAACCTTTATGGGAATCCAATTGAGAATGGTCATTACAGCGAGACGCAAGCATGCAGCGCCAGTCGGGAAAAATAAACGACTAAATACATCATGCCCAATAGTGACCCCACCTCCTATGTGACATTTTCAATAATGTCTAAAAATAGCAAAACATAGCTGAACACGCTGTGAGCTTGTAGATCGGATATCTTTCTCTATTTCCAAAATGTTAAATTGTAAAATAAGCAGTGATGTCATGGTCGTGGAATAGAGTACCACGGCATGGTATCAATAATGTTTTCACATCGTGTACTCGCAGTTATGCGGCACGATACGGTGCACGCACGTTAGAACGCATCCCTGATCCCCATAACAGAAGCGTAGTGTGACTAGCGTCTGTTAGGCAGCCCACCCCCAGGTAATGGAGCTCTTGCCCAGGCCATAGGCTGCTGAAAGACTGAGGCCTGGGCAAGAGCCTCAGTCTCTGCAGTGGGTAGCGTTTTGGAGCCATGCAGGGTTCCCCAATTAATTTTCCTCAAGGGCCATATTTTGACTAGCGTACCAGGCTGGGGGCCGAGTCTGCACGCGCGAGGTTGAGGTCTTGCCCTGAAAATTCATTTTCAGGGCAAGACCCCATTTGAAAAGGATGCCCAGTTTGACATGCATAGGCTACTGACCCCCATTTCATGCCATTTATATCTGGGACCCTTAAAAAAAAACAAGAAAAAAAAAAACATTTTTTTTTTTTTAAATTCTTTCATGGGCCACAAGGGGGCGCTCTGTGGGCCGCAAATGGCCCGCGGGCCGCCTATTGGGGAACCCTGGCGTAGAGCGTATAGAGCTATAAATGCTGCTATTGATGGAACCAAAAAGCAGGCCTTCTGGCGATGCATTCTCCGACAAACGTCCCCAAAACATGCTCCAAAAACATCTGAATTATCAATCATTCATAATGGCATCATCATGGCCACCTGTTGCGTGCGATTTTGGCATGCTGTTGTTTGGCTTTCATCATTTTATTGATGCTGTCGGACGGAAACCTATTATCTCCACATTAATCTTTTTGTTATTTTTGTTGTTCATTTTATTTTTCAAAAATGAATGCCTGATTTGATGCTTTGTCGTTGACAGTGTCATGCAAACAAGCTCACAATGCGTCTAGATGGCAGGAATTATGAGCTTGTAAAATCTGCATAATTTCTTTGCTATTTGAACGACATGCAGGGAGGACGACATGTTGAAAGTGTCTGTAGGTTATGTATTAACAAGAGATTGGCTCACAGTTTCCTTTTTCCATTTCCTGACAACGGTAACAGTTTTGGACGCGAAACAACGTTTCTGCCCGACGGTGACAATACTGTATATATTTGACCTCTCGGGTACCTCTTACTGACCTTGGTGACCTTACATGACTCCAACCCATAGTAAACATTAGAACTGTGTTATGATATATTCCCTGTCACTTGTTCTTCATCAAGCTAGCCCAGTGCAGCTGACGAGGAGTTTATTTTGTTGCACACGGGGGGTTAATCGTGGCATAAGGTTCTGGGCAGCTCATTGGTCAGGACGTGCCAGCGCTCCACTCTCTGGCCCTTGTTCTTTAGGCAGTCCGTCCAATGGCGGAGGGCGTCTCCCTGTGAGTGACGGCTCAGACGCACGCCACCTGATACGATACAGTTTGATTAACTTGTTGCACCCTTAAACACATGCACCAATAGGGTTGCCAAGCGTGCCTTGGAATGCGGAATCGACCCTTATTTGGAAACTGATATATCCCTTATTGAACTCATAACACTTTCTTTCTGGGAATCAATCAATGACATGTAAAGCAGGAAAACGATATGCACATCCCAGTTTCAGAATACGGTGCTGGATCCAAAAAATGACTAAATGAAGAAAAAAGTGGAATGTCCGCACACGATATAATTCTGCTCCCCGTCTTTTTTATTACAACCTATAAATACAACAATGTTTCGCCCCTCCGGGCTTTCTCAAGTTACATGGGTATGGCCTTGAAAACCTTAAATAGGTGGTGCTTATCAATTGATTGAATGTTGACACCCAGTTATGTTCCACCTATTTAAGGATTTCAAGGCCATACCCATGTAACTTGAGAAAGCCCGGAGGGGCGAAACGTTGTTGTATTTATAGGTTGTAATAAAAATTACATAATTGTGTGCGGACAATCCACTTTTTTCTTCATTTAATCAATCAATGACACTCATCTTGTGTTCAAGTTCAAACAGCTTCTATATTAATATACTATAATACAGGTTATAACCATTTAAAACCTCTTGACTCGATAAACTGGACCTGAGTTTTCTCTGTACTTGGACCGCTTCTTTCTGTCTATACCAAATCTCTTTGCAAATCTACAAGCTCCCAACATGTCTCAATGCGACACGCTGTGAGCTTGCACATCTGCTATTTTGGACTAATATTCCCCCAGAATAGGGATGCTGCGGTTCTTAGAAATAAAGGGACATAGTTCAGGTCGTTGGCAACCCTATACCACAGGATGACTTCGAGAGAAGAAAACAGTCAGCGGCCTCACCAATGAAGTCGTTGGATCGTCCTATGTCATAGTCCCATACGGTTACCTCCAGAGTCTTGTTGGTCAGCTCTGACAGGGGCATGTCATAGAAGAACTCCTGCAAAGTGGACACAGAGAGTCTGACTACAACCAACACAATGAACACATATATACAAAGTACATTTTCTTTTTAATGTCACTGTATTGAAAAGTGGTAATTTCTCCCCAGAATGTAACAGATTTTCAGAATGCAAAAAAAGAACTCTAAATCCACAAGCTAACAATGGAGCGTTAAAACTCATTGTTTTGTTCTCAAGTTTACTGATCAGCTTTTTTCACTTTTTGAAATAGGCCAGAGTGGTTACTTCATAATGTGAAACAACTTATTAGGCATCATTGGAGTTCTCCACATTTATCGATAACATTATCACTGGACTCAAAACACACATACTCTGTGATTCACACATTTGATGTAATTTGAGTCACCCACACATTGTACATTTAGGCCAAGGAGGCACCATGCTCTTCAACACTGTATATTGCGTAGCCTATACATTACATTACTATAATATGAGATGTGTTGTGCTTTATTATTTATATTGTACTGTAAATTATTGAAAATCCCCATCTTAATGGAATGAACAATTCTTTTCACTATAAGCTGCTGTTCTCTGTTACAGAAAGCTTAATTAAAAGGTATTATGCTCATTTTAACCAGCATACCAAGGCTTACATTTTCAATGCTGTTTTTATTGTCAGTATGTGCCAACTCGGTTTCCATGGCATCCAAGGCTCATTGAAAGGAATTAATCCAAATGTAATAATTTATACAAGCACTCAGCATGCAGTCTGCTTAGGCCGTTTTCCAACAAGGATATTATTTACTGTGAAAACAATAGCAACTAGAGAAAATAAGACACACACACACACACACACACACACACACACACACACACACACACACACACACATCCCTGATGTCATCACTATTGGCCAGCAACTCTACATCTGACCTCAAACCCTTAGATCTCCATATATGGATATATTTCAGAACCTGTTCTGACTTTCCATATGTTGATCCTTCCCCTCTTCGATGTCTCCCTTTTGACTTATACCGTGTCCATTCAAATTTCAAACTCTAGACAAGCGAGTTCTCAACATGCCCAGCCCTACCTGGGCCCTCATCAAACCCTGTACACTCAAATGTCCCCGCTACCACCCTTAGATCTCCATATACTGTATGGAGCTGACCTGTTCTGACATTCCATATGTTGATCTGACTCTTCTTCTCTTGCTTGCTTTTTGAAGAGGGCGGTCGCATCTTTTTCTCTCCCTCCCTGTCTGTACTCCCTGCTCAGAGCGTCTCTTCTACACTGTCTCTTCGAAACCCCTGAAACTATCAAAACATGGAACTAATCATGGACAACATTTTTTTCTCATGTAAATTGGGTTCTGGAGAGCTTGCTCAATACCCTGATGGATCTTCCCCCCAGTGCCGGCCCTGAGCAATTTGGTGCCCTAGGCAGGATTTTCCGTGATGCCCCCTTGAAAAATGACCACGGCCCCCTTGTGTTCTAAAGCACTGTGTTTGTTTTTTTTGCTTGGTGGATGCCCCCCCTCCCCTCATGATGCCCTAGGCAACTGCCTTTTCTGCCTGATGGGAGGGCCGGCCCTGCTTCCCCCGACTATCAGCGTAGAAGAGGCATTATTTGGATTTATGGTGACAAGATTTCTGCTGATTGGGCTGTGCATTGGTCTTGCGTACCGAAGAATTGGAAAAATGGCAACGCTGAACAGAGCCCCTATGCTGCCTGCCATGATAGACTCGTTGCCTTGGAGCAGAGATTGTTGGGCAGGGCACTTGGGGAGATGCATCAGAAGATGGACACGATCTTGGAACAGGCCAGCGCCCTGCAGATGCATCAGAAGATGGACACGATCTTGGAACAGGTCAGCGCCCTGAGAGCCATGACTGACAGAGAGCCATAACGGACATAGAGGAGAAATAGCCATATTGCTATCCCTCGCTCTAAACATGAATCTGGATTCCCCCCCCCCCCCCCCCAATTGACAATCTCCACAAGAAGAGACAACGTAAGAAAAATATCCTCTGCCCCCCCCCCCCACCTCAACCCACACCCTCCCTGACACCTGTTGTGTCTTCGTCTGGGCCGTGTGCGTCTCCACTGAACCCGCCATGATAACGCAGGACAATGAGGCAACGTGCCAGGAACAGTTACACAAACACATGGGAAATTAACTTTCCACCGAACTGTTCTCATGGACACACATGTCTTTACACACAGCCGCCTTCTACCCCCCCCACCACTCCCCCTGCAGCTAGGTATCTTTTTTTCCTCCCCCCGCGCAGCTCATCCCTTCGATGGCTTGCGTAGGAAGAGAGCTTTTTTATGCCTGGCCCCCGCCACCCCCACCCAGAAACGTGCCTGCACAGCCGAGTATTATCATCTTACTTGAAATGTGATGCGATGTCTTCTTACCCCTCCCCCCCTCTCCACCCCCTATGCTTCTTCTTCCTCTTTTCTTTTTTTCTGATGCAAGAAAGCTGAGGGCAGCACCGAAATATGGCTGCAGCTGTGTAGCTCTGATTGTTGTCTCTATCCCCGTAACTGCAATGAGTGCCTACACAATGACAAATTCCTATCAACTTGTTGACATGGCAAATAAATTATTGAATCTTGAATCTTGAATCTTGACCTCATCAATCCCTGTACACTCAAGACATGCTCCTTATATGGCCAGTACAGAATTCATTCCATGTTGATCTGACCCCCCATGCCAAAGCGCCAGCGCTCGCCCAGCAGTCTTCCGTCAATGAGGTGGATTGGTGCACGTGACTCGCCCTCAGGCGTCTTACTGGTAGTATAGTTTGTTGTTTACATTTACATAGTAATGGTCTTATTATTTATTTTTAGAGGTATTAAAAAAGTCTCAAAGGTCCTTAAATTGTCACTTTAGAAATGTGCAGATGCCCTGTAAACACTTAAACTGTACAGTATGGTTTTTGTTTGTTGGCTGAGAAAACAATGTTGCACAATAATCTGGGGACTCCAAAACCATTTGCCTCATTTGCCAATGGTTCCCCAGTTTGGGAACCATTAGTACCTGTAGTACAACAATTGTTAATTATTTTAATTTAAATCATTCCTGTTAGGGATGTCAGGGGTTAACCGGCTAACCGGTTAGCCGACCGTTAAGAAACATCCGGATATTTTTATCAGCTTTAACGGTTAATTTGCATAATAATAAATACGTGTTCTGATCTTAAATCTCTTTATTTTAGATCGTTTTTTTAGTAATAGTACAACATAAACATTACAAAGACTGTACTTGTCACTGTACAATACTTTAAAACAGTTGTCATGTTGCACACATGCCTAAAATTGTTCTTATTTGCGCCGCCCAGCTTGTCACACTCCAGGCTGCATGAACAGCGCTCGGGCTCGGTTTTCTGCCCCCTCAATGTCCCAAAGTTCTCTGTTGTACTTCTGGCTAGTTGGCTACAAGGGTAAATGGTAAATGGTGCATTTATATAGCGCCTTTATCCAAGGCGATTTACAGAGATTGTGCATTACATTCACCCATTCACACACACATTCATACACCGATGGCAGCGGAAACCATGCAAGGCACCAACTAGCACATCGGGAGCAATTAGGGGTTCAGTGTCTTGCTCAAGGACACTTCGACAGTAACTCTGGGGGAGCCCGGGTTCGAACTGGCAACCTTACGATTACCATCCAGGCACTCTACCCCTGAGCCACCGCCGCCCCAAGGGTAGCTTTGCGGTAGTCGAAATGTAAGCGAGTGACAGCGAGACGAGATTGAACACATGTCGACCGTATAAATGCAGAGACCTACTTGGCATTATTAATTCCATTATTGGCCAATTGGCCTGGAGGGAGAACGTTTACAGCCGCTGCCGCTTCCTCCTCCTCCTCCTCCAATCCATCTCCCCACACTGGCACGGCTTAGCCTACGGCTATCAAGTTAGCCATATGTGCTATCGATGTTTGAGGGTTTTTTCGTCAGCGAAAAGTCAACAAACAGAAGACGGTGACATGCATCCTGATCTTCATTAATAATAAAAAAAAGTCTCCATGCATCCAGTGGCTTTATAGGTATAGGTTGCTCAGATCTGGACTGGATTTATTTATGTTTTGGACTAGAACCGGCGGACCTCTGTACTGTAGACGCGCAGATGCATGCATCATGCAGATGCAATGCGTTGTTTATTGATGATTAAGCCTACAACAATTTATTTATATTGTTAAATGTTGCTTTTTTGTTTGTCTTTTAAAATGTATACCATTCGTCTACCAACTTTAATTATGTAGCCTATACATGCATATTACATTTGGGGTAGCCTATTAAAAAAAGGAAAAAAATCAACCACTATCCGTTAATGACCCGGTTAATCCTGTCGGCTAACCGGCTGGGAAACTATCCGTTACTGACATCCCTAATTCCTGTCCTCTGGTAGGGGATGACTATCACACTGAAACAGAGACACGCCGCTGAGGGAACAGATGCTTCAGGTAAAACAGTGTGTGCCTGTGGAGCAGACCTGTGTGCGCAAAGTGATCAAACAATGAATCACGGGGGGAACAAACTAATTCAAGCACATGAGTCTAATATCAAACATTTGTCTGCATTTGCCAACAAGGATCGGTGTGCCTCCGCGACTTAAATTGAAAAGTTGAGCTGTCTAACTGTCTAACTGTCTAAGAACTGTCTAAGAACTGCTAGAAAACTACATCCTATTTTCTAACTTTGGTAAAAGGAGGGTCCATAGTAATATCTAAGCTTAATAAACTCTAGCCCACTCAGATCTTTCCTGGCTATGTCATTAGATACACTCTATAGTATAGAGTATAGAGTATAGAGTCTATACCAATGTACCTGTCGCTGCCCACTTCTACTCATGCACCTCCTTGACCTTAGCTTGCTGGATTTCGAATGACTTCATCCGTAAATCCAAGTGGCCGGTTGTGCCAAATGTCATGAAATCCCCTCAAGGCGTTACTGAGGCGACCAGCATTTTCTCACCAGTGACTGACGTCAGTGGGTTAGGGCAGGCCAGGGGTTCTCCGATAATTCTTTAGCCCCCCCTTTTTATCATCTTTTTGACCTAAATTGAACCCAATCAACGGTCAATGAAGGGCCCCTGGACCCCGGCTCCAACGGCCCAATGGCTAATTTGGCCCTGAGCAGGACCCACATTAGGTTAATCTAATCTGAAACCGAGCCATATAGCATCTGAAAACTAATCCAGAATCCATGAAATCATGTTTCACAGCACTTAAGTTCTTGTAGTGGAAAAGAGCCAACAGGCAATATTTAAAACTATAGAGCTCCTATATAATGTTTGCCATTTGATTTGTTTCATATACAACTCGTCTGGTTCAATTATACCTGCTCTGCTTTCGTTATTCCTCTCCCGCACGCACGCACGCACGCACGCACGCACGCACGCACGCACGCACGCACCCACAAGAGCCAACGCACAAGAGCCAACAGGGTAGATTTAACTATCTGAGCTCCTATATAATATTTGCCATTTAATTAGTTTAGTATACAACTCGTCTGGTTCAATTAAACCTGCTTTGCTTTTGTGATTCCTCTCCTACACGCATGCACACACACACACTGACAATTTATAGAGGAGTTGGCTGGGGGGGAGGGTGTCATACCTCATTGAATTCAGGGTTAAGAGTCTTTTTTATCACTGCTGTTTTGTGCTTGGATTTCTTCTGTAGGTCAGGTTTCAGGTAGCTGGTGGAGGAAGCAGAGAAAAGGAAAAGGGGAGAGGAGAGAGTATTGGAAAATTGTAGGAGTGAAGGCACAGATAATATTGTAAAATAGCCGAACTACAAGCTCAACAACGTATCTCTATAGTAGTTTGTTGGCTACTTTTGACATAGTAATGGTCTTATACATTTTTTCTTAATTTTCTTCATTTTTAGAGGCATTAAAGTAAATCGTCCCGTTGGACGGACCGACGGTCCTCGTTTTATATGCTTGCTATACAACTGTGTCATGCAAAAATAGCCTGAAACTTTGCAATGCAATGTCACAATGCAATACGGTGTAAGCTTATGTAAGCTGCTGTTTTCATTCAAAATGTAATGACATAAAACAACTCACAAAAGTCTATTTTACACAATACATTTGTTCGATTAAATGTCATACCCCTAGTACATCTTAGGCTACTTTGAGAGGCAATCATACAGTCATATTGATCCATATAGCTGTTCAACACACTAATGACACACTGGGGGTTTTTGATTTTCAAACCACACTATGAAATTTTTATTTGCACCTCCTAAAGTGGGAGTATTGAGTGTGCATACGCATGCATCTGCATAGCATACATGCACCCTAAGCAGGTTATGTGTGTGCATATCAGGCATATAAACTGATACAATTTTTTAATTGGCTATTTAATTGGCTTCATGTCTTTAAGTTCACAGTTGTGTTTTATTTGACCACTTGTAGGGATTTGAAAGATAGCCGATCTGCAAACTCCCAACGCGTCGCTGAGTGACACGGTGGGACTTTGTGGATCGGTTGTTTTCGGTGCATGACACCCGTGCACAGGCCAAGTACAAATGAGGCAGAACTACAACCCCAACCCCTAAAGTTTAGGGGTTGGGGTTGTAGTTAGTTGGGGTTAGGATTAGGCATTTAGGGTTTAGGGCCTAAACCCTAAATGCCTAATCCTAACCGTAACCCCTCAACCTGACGTCTAAATGCTTAATCCTAGGCATTAACCATAAAATATATATACCATTGTGAGAAAATGTATACCTTGTGAGGACCAGGATAATTATCTTCCCAATGTCTAGTTCTCAAATATAAAACTAGACATAGATATTTGGGCCCCCCAGGTAGGTATACGTATATAATAGGGATGGGTCCGATTAATCGATTAATCGATTATCGTTGATAGGACCCGAAATCGATTATGAAAATTAATAATCGATAATCGTTTTTTTTTTTTTTTTTTTTTTTTTAATGAAAATCTGTTGGAAAGGCAATATTGTCATCCAAACAGGACAGGGCTATAGGCCTACCAAAGTGTGCCTGGGATGTGTCTGTGTAGCTGCATGAGAGGAGTGTGAGTGGAGATTGATTCCAATCAATATACAGGTTTGGAGGATTTAGCAGGTGTTGGGAATTTACCTAATCAGGCCTAGGCTGGGGTTGCTATGGTGATCAATTGGATCAACAGTGGTCCAGGGACCACCAGTGGTCCCATTTAAAAGATGGAGTTAGTAACCAAATGGACCCTTATTAACTCTCAAGAGTTACAATTATTGTTAATCAACTACATCAGGGGCTCCCAAACTTTTTTGACTTAGGTACCCCTTGGGGGGAAGATGTTTTTTATTTGTAGGGTTCATAAAAAAAAAAAAAAAAAAAAAGGAAAAAAAAATCCCCCCCCCCCAAAACGATTAATCGATTAATCGTTAATATTGAATTATACAAATCGATTTTCATTTTGGACACATTTACACATCCCTAGTATATAACACACACACCAGAGCACAATAAGCAACCTGGCTTTGATAAGATTGAAAGGGGAGAGATTGTGTTGCGTGCGTGCCGTGTCGCTTTGCCAATGGCGAAGTCATTGTTTTTTCACCAGTTGTTTCAGCAGATGACGCGGCAGACGTGTGGTAATGATAACGAACGCTTGCAAGCGTTGGCACCGAGGCCAACGGCTCTCCAACGTTGAAGCACTGGGCGGTAGACAAGGAAACCCGTGCAGCTGGGCTTTAATGTTGAGCGCGTTTGCACTTCCGCATTTTGGTCATTTTGATCTTCAGTGATCATTCACATCATCATTACATCACCTAATCAACATGAGTTAGACTTTAATATATTAGTGCCCCTAACTTCACACGGGTGTGAATTTTGATATGCAAATCACCATAGTATTTGATTGTTTCTGTTGGAATGTGTGATGTCTCATATGACACAGTCATTACACAGCGCTGAATTCAGCAACTTTAGTATGATTTTTTAAGCTTGTTTGTTAAATGTTAGGTTCGGCAATGTAGGCTATATAATATTGTACAATACAACGGCACACAATAACTATAGGTGGCTTGTTACTGAATGTCTATAGTGCCCAGTTGTCCAGGTGCCCAGTTATCCTACCCCTAGGTGCCCTGTTGTCCATGCCCACATATCCCTAGTGCCCAGATGGTTTTAGTGCCCAGTTGTCCCTACTAATAGTTGGTTTTGGTGCCCACCTGACCTGTTACCCTTTCTTGGGTTCAATCTTTTTAGCATTGTATTTGCAGTGGTGGAAAATAACTAAGTACATTAAGTACTGTACTTACAATTCTGAGGTATTTGTACTTTACTTTGATCTCAGATCCAAATATTGTACTTTTAATCCATTGAAGCTATTGAAGTGAATACTTCTACCTGCAGAAGTGTAATAAATGCCCATGGTTGATGGTCCCCAGTCCTCACAATATATACATTAATGAACCTTTTCATTTCAAGGACCCCCATAACTCTGAGAGTGTACACTCTGAGTTACAGACCTTCAGGGCCATTTGAACACACTCAATGACACGTAGAGTGTTTCCAGTGAGCCAAAATGCACAATAGCAGCACCCTGCTCTGTTTGACCAGAATGAAACAGAGCCTTCATTAGTATCATCAGTAACACCTGTGAACGAAGTAGGGAAGTCGCCCAAGTTCTTTCCAAAATGCCATAGAGCCCATTCCAGCACCTGATACTGGGCCATTGGTCGAAACATAGTGGTGGTCTGGTTCGGCTTTGTCTCCGAAATTTGGCACCTCTTCATGGCCACGTCTTTTGAATGCCACAGTATGCAAATAGTCTCTCATAACCTTTCCACCCTCACTCATTTTCTCAGAGCTGTGCCAGTTAGTTGATATTCTTTGAGGTCTTTCCCATCTTTCAGGGAAACAGATGGTCCCTGGAATGTTCAATCATGTTAATTCAATCAATCTGATTACTTAATTAGCTCATTTCAGTGATTCCTATATCTGTATAGTGAGGCCCTACTGTAGGAATCTTAATTTGGCATCGGCACAACTGGTTTACTGTTTTGAAATTCAAAACCCTTATTTGGAAACTAAAAGATGTGTTTCTTATTGAACTGAAGTTCAAACAGGTCATAAAGGTCACTGTACTATAAAACAGTAGAGGCTTAGTAAACTGACCAGAATTGTCTCTGTACTTTTTTCTGTCCACATTAGCTCTTTGCTACAAAACAGCAGATCAGATCTGCACACATGCAACAAACCACATTGCTACGCATTGTGAGCTTTATGTAGAGCTGCTATTTTTGCTAATGCCCCCCCCCCCCCCACACACAAAAAATTGTAACCCCTCATTTTTCTTTTCTCTCCCTGCGAGATACTCATATCCTATACAAGTGCTGACAGTATGAACAATAAACTATAAATAATAATAATAATAACATAAACTTTGTGTAGCAATTTTTAAGAACGTAGTCACAAAGTGCTTGACAAAAGAGTCCACAATACAAGAAAATATGGCAACATACATCTAAAATGACACAGATGCTTGGATGGAGAGGTATAACATCGTATAGGCTTTCCAAGAGGTCTAATGGTTTGAATATTCCAAAAAGGAATGGTTTCCACACGACAGCGACGATGGGCTGTAAAGTTGCATACAAGCCCCCCAATAAACATCAAGCACTTACAGTTTGACATAAGGGTCAGAGAAGCCGTTGACGTCCATGGCCGCCAGGTGCGCACAGCGACGCACCCCCACGCACAGCCCCCCTCCGCTGCGGCGGGGCGCCTCGCCTCCTCCTTCACCTCCTGTGGCTGCCTCCCCCTGGCTGCAGTGCTGCTCCTGGTCCACAGGGGGCACCAACTGCAGGGAGAGCAGGAGGCGACCTCGCTCCTCCAGGCTGGTCAGCTGCTCGTTCTCCCACTGTGTTGGAAGAAGCAGAGAATGTTTTTTACTTTTATTGTTTATTTTACTTGAGCTAAACAGTTTGGGAACCACAGACCACTGCTCTAGTCCAGATCCTGCTGAGTAAGGCCTAACAGCCCTAGCATCAAGCCCCCAGAATACTGCCGTCAGCTGGTGGTCAAATCTAGGATTGCAATACTTTCGCATTTGCCATTGCACATGCTTCCGTTTGAAACCCTATAGTCTTCCGCATTTGAGCACCAAAATGTGGTGCTCAAATCAAGAAAAATGCAGAAAGTAGAGTGTTCTTCTTCCTAGTGCTTCAAATGCTGGGGAGCAACTTTCATTAACATGAATAGCTGGGGGCGGGGCAGCCCATCCTCTAGTGTGTGTGTGTGTGTGTGTGTGTGTGTGTGTGTGTGTGTGTGTGTGTGTGTGTGTGTAAAAGAGACAGCGAGAAAGGGAGAGTGAAAGGACAATGAGAACGGACGACGAGATAAAGAGAGATTACTTCCTTCACAATACATCTAATCACCGTCTGGGGCATATAAAATGAAAATAAATCCTATGGCTCAGTACTCTTTTTGTTCCATTTGCAGCCCCCCTGGGCCGTGTCTCAAGATGTCTTCCCCTGCACCTCTATGCACTCAATCTGAAAAATATTTGTCATTTAAATTGCCTTGTAAGTGCCGTGCTTGTACTTAGATCGGCTATTTTAGGCAAATTAATTTGGTGTAGAGGCAGGGTAAAAGGAGAGCTGGCGAGAACTTCTGGCAACTGGGATTACAATTATAGAGCCACGGGGGACTCGGATTGTTCCGTTAGTAGTTTTTTTTAATCACTTTTGGATTGGTTTTTGTGATTCATTTCATTGTGTAGGCAGGATTATGTTCCAGTAAAACCTAATGACCCTGTGTGATTCACACACCGTCATTTGTTTTGTAGCCTAATAACATTCTAAGAATTATTTTTACCCCTTATTTACCCAGGGTAGTAGCTGAGCACAAGTGCTCATTTTCAGCAACGCCCTGCACATAGAAACACAGACAGACACACATTAAAACCTGGGAGCTGACCAGTACAACCTCAGTCTTATACTGTTGGCCACTAAGCAGCTCCACTGGAGCAGTTGGGGGTTCAGTGCCTTGTTCAAGGGCACTTCAGTGGTGTTGGGTGAGTGATGACCAATCACTTTCCCACCCAGATTTGTGATAATATAATTGTTATATTCGGGTGCATGCAATTCTTTTTTGGAAATTAGCTATCCAACAGGACTGTTTTGGAAGGTAAAATCACAGATTTAGTTCGAGATCTGCGGTTCTCAAACTTTTCTGGATCG
Source organism: Protomyctophum parallelum (assembly GCF_964188405.1). NCBI lineage: Eukaryota > Metazoa > Chordata > Actinopteri > Myctophiformes > Myctophidae > Protomyctophum > Protomyctophum parallelum. The sequence goes on along the minus strand of NC_139708.1, from coordinate 10,141,401 downwards.
GGAAAATGCAAAAAAAAGTATGTAGACTTTAGGCATTCATTTAGAAAAAGAAAAAAGAAGAAAAAAATAGATAAGAGGTCTCTGCCCGACAACGATATAATAGGATTCAGCTGGATGAATTGTGGACATACGTTATTAGGTTTAGTTTGGCACACTGGACTAGTTTACCCCACCTCCCCTAGGAATAATTAAAACTGCTTTAGTTTTCAACGAGGGCGGTGCAAATATCAACTATTTTAAGCATGTGTGCAACATGACAACTGTTTTAAAAGTATTGTAGTGACAACTAAAGTCTTTGTAATACATGTTTATGTTGTACTATTACTAAAGAATAAATAAAAAAAGAATGGATTTAAGATCATTAAAGCTGGGCTGTTGCCTGAGTCTAGTAAGTCCTGCCAACTTCCGGTCCAGGACTTTGTCACACTTCGCCTAGCAATTCGCCAATATAAGGTCTATGTAGAAGAGCCGCCATTGGACTGGCCACATGAAGTGAACGGAGTTGTCACAACTCTCATCTATACGCTGCTGGGTCAGATACGTAGAGTTGCTAGTCGGTTACATATAATGCAGATCTAGGTGATGATCCAGTCTTCTCCATGTATAGCTATCCAGGGTTTTGTTTGTACGAGTGTTTTTCATGCACAACTAATACTTGCAATGGATTCAGAATCATGGAAACCCCCTATAGTCTGACACGTCACATGCTACATAAAGTATAATGAAATGTTGACTATTTTGCCTTATATAGGTTGTTAATAGTACCCCAGCTGTTACTAGTTTCCCAAGAAAACTAATTATAACAAATTGATAGGTGATAAGCCCCGTTCAGACCAAAGAAGCTAGCTTCTGCTTTAGCTTCGTGGTCCCATGTTATCTCTATGCAGAGCAGCTTTTGCGTTTTGAAGCTTGGAATGAACAGCTTTTTTTTTTTTTTGCGTTTTTTTTTCTCCCCAAAACTTAACTTTAAAGCAGCTTTTAAAAGCTGAAGCTTTTAAAAGCTGCGTCTAGCCAATCAGAGCACAGCGTGGTTTGAGGAGGCGGAGTTGAGCTCATTTGACAAAACCATTTGCCTCTCCGAGAGCTGTCCGGCCCGATTCTCCGCATTTAAAAAAATACTTTTTAAATATGGGCTGTATATGAAATATGAATGGATATTTGGCAAGACCATAGCATATTTATCGATATAAATGAAAGTTTATATGAGAAACAAGTTGTCGAAGCGGTGAAAACAGGTTGTGTTCCGTGTTCCCTTTGGATTGGCACGGTTTCTGGGGAGAAGTGATCCTGCATTCCCCCCCCCCCCCCCCCCCCCCCCCGGTTCTCATCGAAGCTATGGATGGACTACTGACCAGTCCAGAACGCTATCCGTCGCTGACGCTGATTGTGGACTAAACAGTGCACACACACACGGTTGATAAATTAGCAGATATAGATAGATAGACAAACAACTAAACAATATAGTTCCAACCGGTGGTTGTGTCAGAGTTTTCCCCAAACTTTCCCAGAGAAGAGGGGAGGAGCAGCCCACTCTCAGCTCTCTGTGCCGGTCGTCGTGTGTGTGTGTCTGTCGGTATGTATGTATGTTGATTGTTGAAACTTTTGCACCGTCAATCATACCTTTAAAATAATTAATTAATAGCCTTTATATCAGTTGTTTGTACCCCCTCTATTTATGCAATATGTTGCCTGTGTTTTGTGATTGGTTTGCTGCGTTCTGAATCGATAAACACGGGGATCACTTGCGAGCCAGTTCTCTCTCAGTGCCCCTGCAGTAATTACGTCCTCCCGGCCGGTTCCCACCGACCGGAGAGGTGAACAACTGAACCTGTGCTGATGCTGTAGTGTAAACGGTGAGGGTCCGGGGGGGTGGTGGAGGAGCGGTCTCCTACTGCCACATATAGCCAGCCGAGGAGGGTCAGTGACCTTCCACGGGAGACTTGGGACTGAATGTCCGGAAACCGCACGTAAACATAAGCTGTTTTAATTGCTTTTACGACGTGCTGGATATATACAATTGTATTTCTACGGTATGCTCTTGCTAAATCAACATTAACATTACATAATGCCCGGAGGGTTTCACTCGTGGCCTGGGGGAGAGGAGAGCGGAGTGGGGTGGAGACATGAGCACTGAAGACGGGGGAGGATTGAGATCAGGTCTGTTCGGTTATTTACAAACAAGTTTACCAAGATTATATTATTTATTCATCGATAAATAGGTTATGATGAAACTAAATATATATTATAATTATTTCTCCTCTACAGTCGCTATTTTACATTTTAGACTTTCAAATGCGCATCTGCTAAAAAACTGCCTGTGTTCTCTCAAAGCCAGTCCAGGCAGCTTGAGTGACAGGTACCTTTCTAAAAAAAAAGATACGTCGAAATGAGTTTAGCTTTGCTTTATTTTCCAGCTTTTTTAGGTCTGAACGGGGCTATACACCTTTTATGAACACATTTGTGAAAGCATTTTTTGGGGGAGATTTGACACACATTTCGCAGATTTTCCCTTATTAATGGTATATGGTCACACATACATAATGGTCATACATACAATACACCTACTGTGTGTACAGTAGGTGCGTTTCAATCAAGCCACTTTAAAAATGGGAAGCGCATTTTCAGAAATTCAAAAAGAAAAGCGCATTTTGTTCGTTTCTATCCACTGAAAAAACACTTGATCTAATTACAGTAATTACAATTGTATGCCACTAACAAATACTATGAAGTTGAACTACTGGCCCCCGTTTTCTTTTATATTTAGTTCCTACAGTATCATACTTTTGTTAATTTGTCTTAAAATGGTTTTATAAATTACTACTCAAGCGATCTGACCGCTCAGCAAATACAAACGATAGCCTTTTCATGTACAGTACATTGCTTGATTTTGTTTTCCTACAAAAAATGCATCCGCCGCCACAGATAGTGACTGCCTTGTTTTTTGTCTGATTTGGTTGCTGGTTTGGATACTCTTTGGATTACTCACATTTTGGAGGATCAAGTGTATGTATAATTCACAGGATGTGGAATATATTTAATGGGAGGAAAGATAAAGCAAAGAAAAAATAATACTGTAAAGCTTCTTTTAGCCACAACAGGGATTTAAAACACACCATGGGGACAGGGAACTTCCAGTGTCTCATGGGGCCTTGCCTGAATTATGGGCATCACTCCGAGTCCTGTCATTCAATTAATTTGAGTGATCATTCTGTGTGTCAGTCAATATGAATCAGAAAGGATCACATTAGTCTACCTACTGTACCCTACAAGATCTCCCTCCACACAAACGAATATGGCTCTTGACACTTGCTCCTAGCTGTAGCCAGACCTATAGAGAGAATTGCGTCATGCTTTGAGCTCACCACAATGCGGGATGTTGCCTCCTGTAGTTCCAAACATTGGAACTTCCTCATTGAGATAGAAAGAGAACTTCCACATTGCATTCTTACAATGGAAGATTATGGTGACATACCTCTCTTTTCTCTATGGTCTGGCTGTAGCCGAACTGTCCTAGTGTCCTATGTTTCATTCTGGCTGCTGTTGCTGCTGTGCCTGCGTCTTTGCATGCGGATTAAGCGCAGCTTCATAATAAGCATTATCATTAGAATCAGCTGTGTAAAAAAAATGTATATATTTTTTACTTTCTTTGGCATCTAATGACATGTCCTTGCTCTAAAAGTGTGAAACATATTATATATATATATATATATAGTGCCAATATTTATTAGGACAGCAGGTAAGACAGAAATTAATCCATACAAACTTTCCCACCACAGCTTCCTGGTGTCCTAATATGACCTGGGTAGGCAACCTAACCTGGCAGTGATCTGCCAGGTTAGGTGCAACACTGGCTTACGATGCAGTTTGACTCAATAAAACGCGTTACCCGCTATTTAATCAAATATTCTACGCTGCCGAGATTGTACTTGATTGTACTTCCTCGGATTTCAAGGCAAATCTGTAGCCAATCTGATCCAATAAATACAAAAGTGTACAGATGGATCTTTTAGATGAAAAAATAAATAATAATACTGCATCCACGTTGCAACTAGCATCACTATCCTGTGATTTCACGGTCTCTGCAGCTCTACATATGCAGAGAGAGCTAAGGCCCATGCATATATGACAAGTTAACACATATTTTCGGTGTCAACAACACAGGTACTGTGGGAAGCAACTTGCCTGCAACTTCAATAACGGATTTTCTTTTATTAAACATGAGATGTCACATTACACAGCCCTATAGTCAAGAATATGTCTATATGTCAAGAAGCATCAAACTACTACTGTCTCATCACCGTACTTGGCAACATAGTGGGGTAGAGGGAACCAGCACCTTTTTGAGTTGCACACAAAATCCGCAGCGGTAACATGACAGCATATAGACGGATCATACAGCTAATGGGGCTGGGGAGATGGATGGGTGCCAGTAGTGTTCATTAAAATCTGACAGCTCCCGAGTTCCCGCCGGTGGAATACGTCTCATCTCAGTGCCTTTTGAATTGGACACACACACTCGGGTGCACGGCAGATGGAGAGATCAAACGGCTGATCTCCCAGCCTGGGTCTTTGTCATCCTCGTCCACCCTTCGACCCCCTGCCATGTTACAGTATGTCTTAAAGGATATATTAGCCGCTCTGTTTCTCAAATCCTCACACTTTCTCGGCATTCCTCTGCCTCTCTCGCTGCAGAAGAATGCTCGTTATAGCCGTCTGCTGCGATGAATGGACATTGGACAGACGTGGAATTTTTTTACCAGCAGACCTCCCGGTCATTCATTGGATCAGCATCATTATTCCGACCCTTCCCTATCCCTATAATCACACGCAAAGCCACGTTGTCGGACTAATGCACTGTTGGGATTACGAGCGGACCCCCTTGCATTACCCCCATCACGACACGTGCACATATATAGACATCAAAGGGGGCTTCAGCCCATGCCCTTTTGCCTGTCTGTAAAAACCTGGCCTCTCCATGAATGCAGCATTTACTATGGTGAAAGAAATGGAAATGCCCCTCTTTCCATGCCATACCCGAAGGCATCATTCAGGAGACTTCCCAGCATTTTGCGTTGAAATAATTTGTCCTGAACTTGTAGATTCGAGTCCCCCATCAATTTACATCTGTGCAGCATTATGTTCCGCTTGTTAGGCCTATATACTCGCGCTATGGACAGAAGCATCACAGGTCTAAAATCCAAGTTCATGTTCAATCCCATCTGTTTCCAAGTCATATAGCCTACAGTCAACAGCCTGCTAAATAGAGAGAGAGAGAGAGAACGCGTGTGTTGCTTTCACAATCAGTGTGGCTGCACACCTGTTGTGCATGATGGACTTGATCAAGGCACAACAGGTTGAATCAGTCATCTCCACAAACACAGAGAGAACCACTGTCTAGACAGGGGAGAGCCATCTGCTCTCCTGTGTAAAGTGTAACATTTTGAATTATTCCCTGAACTAAGAGGAATAAACCAATCTACTTAAGAAAGCTGCCCTGTGTTGTGTTGTGTCCTTCCTTGCCCTGGGTGGTGACTAGTCAGTCACAACAGGTTTGGTGCTTTTTTCTGCAAACTGTTAGCCTATTCAATCAATAAACAATATGTTTCTTCAGGAACTGTTTGGTCACCTGTTACTCACCCATAATTCACACTGACAGCTGCCAATAGATGATATTGATGAGATTATGTGAATAATAATAGACAATTAGATTCAATTCCAGTCCTGTCTTCCCGCACAGATCTGCGTGCGCCAACTGATCTGGTGTAGCCAGGATCATTTCCATGCGCATTATTTTCTCATAATGCGCATACCAACTCTCTCTGTGTAACTCGGCCGTGAAGGAGACATGATGTTATACAAGGACACAGGAGTCGCCTATACCATTTACGTCAGTATGGTCCTGGGGAACCAACCTGTGTGTGATCAACAATGCATTCAGTCCTTTTATCAGCCACATAAGAAAGCTCAGCGACAACCGTACCTGCACACAATTGGCCAGAAGAAAAACACCAAAGGCATTCAACAAGAGTCAGGGGAGCATGTTTTCGATTCCTCCCTCCCCCTGTGGATGGAACCTGCCGTCTAATTGATGAGCCATACGTTGAGGCCCTTTTCATATCTGCTGCTTTTACAAAAGATGCCGCTGCGGGGCGCAGGGGGTGGTGGGATTGTCCATCCGAATCTAGCCCACACCTAGATTCTAGCCCGCAGTGCTAGAGAGGAAAATGTCAATCCAAAGTGGGCAGCCACAGCATCTGTTCCAGGTGACTGGCTTTACCGACAGCGAGCACGTAGGCACTACAGGCCCATCGGACTGAGGGGGGGCTCCAGCTCCCAGCGTTGGCTGGAACATCACAAGAGCCGGTGTGTAGTGAAAGGTCGCAAAGGGCTGCTTGCTCTCGGAAGAGATGAAACCTCTCCGTCGCGCCACGCCCAGGTCATCAGCTTTGACTGACAGACGCTTGAAGTCTGATTACGACTGGAAGATTCCCCAGGGAGCTCAACATTGATCGCTGTCAGGCGGAAACCTTGAGGTCAGGACCTAGGTGTGGGTGGGAGCCCCTAGCTGGGCTTGAGTCACTGGTGTCATTTTGTGCGTGTGCGTAAAAGATTTTGAATTGTTGCCTACCGTAAATCCTCTTTTAGGAACCTGGGCTATTATTTGTCTCAACCGATCCCGATACCGGGCTTTTATTGAAAGGAGGCAGCTATAAGAAGGAGGAATTTATTTCAAATTTTCAAACTGATCATAATGAACAAATCACATTTTGTGTCAGTTAGAACACAGTAAAATGTATTGGGCTCATGTAGCCTATTGAAACCAAGTCCTCATGAAATATTGAACAGTGCAGTTGCAGGTGCTCAATGGTCATTTTAACTGTTTTTCCATTATTGGCATATTGCCTATGGTAAATACCATAATAACATCAACACATCAATTTAACTTGAATAACCAATGTCATTGTCATTTGAAGCTATATGATTCCCTGCTTTCATATGACATGAAAGAAATAAAAATACAATGGCAGTCCCTCAGTCAAATCTGGTCACATTCACAAATATACCGGTATATAACTTCAACTGAGATAGACTACCACAGTACTGTGGTAAAGGCCTACAGTTAGGCTACTGACAAGTTCAGATGCAAATAATAACATAAAAATAAAATGTATGATAGGCTATTTCATATACCGGTAATATCAAATCAGAACAGTGCAACACTGCAGTGCTTCAACGAGAGAGAGCGAGAGAGAGAGAGAGAGAGAGAGAGACGTGTTAGAGAGAGCGAGAGCGTCTCTCGCTAACGCGCGCGCGAGAGAGAGAGACGTCTTAGAGAGAACGTCTGAGAGAGAGACTTGTTGCTAACAGGGTCCCGTTAGCAACAAGCTAACAGCATACCGGTGGTACGTTCGTTCCATAAAATGAGAGATCCACAACGTGCATGGAGCTGCGCCATTGCGCCAGGCTGCAAAACCCCCCATGCACTCATCGATCTGCCGTTTATAGAACCAACGTTCGTTGCATGAAGGGCAGATCTGTGGGGGCTCTCTCCCGAAGTTAACTTTGTTGTTGTATTGTGTGCGAGCCGAGCACCGCGGCCACGGCATCTGGACAGTGGACGCTGACGTGACAGGCACAGCCAGCCAGAGCAGCGAAAGTAACAGATACGGCACTTGGGAAAAAAACAACACAAAAAACCCCGGCTCATAAAAGGAGGCCGGAATTTATTACTTAATTCAACGCCATTCCCGGTGATTAATAGGGGCCCGGTAATTAATAGAAAGGAGGAGTTTATTGGAGGATTTACGGTATAATAAAATGCTCAAAATAGTGTGGTTAAAAAATATATATATTTTTGGTGCATATAATTGTCTCCACCAGGCCAAAGGCATGATAGAGAGTATGTTTTGCAGTCCGTCCGTGTGTGTGTCCGTGTGTGTGTGTGTGTGTGTCTGTGTGTCCGTCCGTCTGTGGACAGCTAATCTCCAGCACTGTTGCTTGATCACAGCCATACTCTGCGCACACACACTCCCTGAATGCCACAGCTGAACCTCTGCCCCAAGGTTTTCACATTGGCCTCTTATAGCGCCACCAGGAGGCCGCTTTGTGCAAAGCCATTTTTTGGACAGTACACCTACAGATTTTGTCCAAACATCACGCAAATTGGTACACAGTCTCTCTAGAGCCATTCAACAAAACAGGTCTTTCAGATGGGGGGGAATGATCAGCAAGTATTGATATAGTAAATAATTCACTACTTTTTGCATAATTTATTCAGTACAGTATATATTGCACTACTTATGTGTGTTCGTCACCAAATTGGACTTGTGCGTACCGTTTGAGAAGCACTGGTTTGGCCAGCTGTTGCTCGAGGCTCACAGGTCTTGGCATTCATACTCGGTACATCAGCTCACTGATGGTGAAAACAATTTCTCATCTCCGTGAGCGATACACAGTGTCCCCCAGCCAGTCAACCAATCAAAGCTGTGAGTCGCTATAGGGAGCCTTTCAGGAGATGGCTCACTGCCAGGGAGAGTCCCAATGAGCCCAAACATAGGGCCTTTTTTGCATGGTCTTGTTTGGTCTTACAGCCAAAACATCTGGCACAACTGGCTCACAGGGGTTGTGTATAAATTAAGTAAGTAACACAAAGAGAGAGACATTACTTTGGGTGAACATTTGGGTGAACTTGAAATAATGTTCCAATGATGTTCCACTAATCCAGTGATTAGTGAGTAATTGCACTCACAGTGAAATTGCATTATTCTAGGCTGTGGCTCAGGAGGTAGAGCAGGTCGTCCAATTACAATTTTTACAATTACAATTTAGGTATTTAGCAGACGCTCTTAATCCAGAGCGACTTACATTTAAACAAGAACAAAAGCATTGGAATACATCACATAAAAGCATTTATCATGAAACATGCGTAAGCTAAGAAAGTAACAGTGGAATATCTATATAATGAAACTATACATACACTATACATATAAACTATACATATTTACTACTATGCTATACATATGTACTATGGCGTGCTATGACTATATACAATACAATTATAGTGCTGTCTACATAACATGCTATAAGTCTGTGTCAAATGCTATCTAAGCCAACAGAAATGCTATCTAAGGGGTTAGGGTAAGTGCTATGGGCCATGATGGAGTCTGAAAAGGTGGGTTTTCAGGCTACGGCGGAAGATTGGGAGTGATGCTGCAGTTCTGACTGCAATGGGAAGTGCATTCCACAGTCCAATGATCCCTGGGTCTGCAACGTCACTTAGGAGTAATACTTTAGAAATCCTGCGTTCGTAAACGCGATATATTTTGATAGGATGTATTATTTCCGAGATGTTGAATGTTTTTAAGATCGTTCCCATTTTCTACAAAAATAGCAGATGTACAAGCTCGCAGTGTGGCACGAAGTGACGCACTGTGAGCTTGTATATACATATAATGGATAAAGTGGTTAAAATGATTGCAATGCTGAATTAAACATTTTATATGGGGGATCCCCCCAAGGACCACTGGGGGATCCATATAGGCCCTGCCCATTTTGCATGACTACATTTTCCACCATTTTGCACACTTTGTCCTACTACTTCTGAACTCAAGGTTCAGGAGTCAAATTGGCAATTATCTCTGTAGTCACTGATATGTTTGGGTATGATCGACTTCCAAAATGTGCGGTCCAACCTGGCCTGGTAATTGTAGCTTACGAAGCAAACTAAGCTATCGTCTCTGTCTGTATTATGGCAAGTAGTATGGCATCAGGCAAAAAGTTCAAATATGGAGAGGTTTCTGCCCGACAGCATCGCTATGTTGTATTAAGTTGGAAAGATATGCTCAATGACTCATGGGATGAGTACTTACTCCACTCTTTAAATATGTACAGAGCGTTGTACTTTGATCTTTTCCGTGTTTTCCATCCTTTTTTGGCCCAAATCAAATGTTGTATGGTCACGATTCCCCTTGTAGTGTGTGTGTGTGTGTGTGTGTGTGTGTGTGTGCCCAGTTTAACATGCCCAATAGAGTGTATCATTGCTGAAGATACAGAACAGTTGAGGTCAGGACCTAGGTGTGGGTGGGAGCCCCTAGCTGGGCTTGAGTCACTGGTGGGGCCCACCCACACCACAATGTGGTTCTCAAACTTTTGTTACATTTTTAACACAAAGACTGCCGATGTGGTAAGTGACTTGTGCGCGGCCGGAATTAGGGAGATTACTACTCAAGTACTTCCGTTTTCCCCACTCGCAGACCGCCATTGTAAGGAAATGCTAATGTTAGCATTAGCTCACACTAGCTATCTAACTCGAGAAACGTTTAGATTTCAATCGCGATGCGATGAAAAATCTGAAATCGGATCCGAACCTCGGATGTCTGATCAGCACAACGGACAGCGACGTCGTTTTTGAGTAAAGAGCCAGAGAAGATCCTAATTATAACGGTAGTCTACACATGGTCTAACGATAGACCAAGTGTAGCTATATGGAATGGAAAAGTAATTAAACCCATCTTTTTATTTTTTCTTAAAATGCAAGTACAAAATGATTCAATACCGATTTATTTCTATTGTAAAACTATATGATACAAAGTCAAAATGATATCAATATACTTTGATTTTTTTTAATTAAAATCGATATTTCGAACATTGGGAACATTGGGTAGGCCAATCAGAGGCAGGTGCATGCGGGTCTTTTCGTACGCCTGCTTGAATAAATGCGTTAGAAAGCTCGGCTGCGTGATATTTGTGTACATATGAACCTTTTATTGAGAAAATAATTTAATCCTCGTGAGATAAGAAAATGCGGTTATATAGAGCAGTGGTTCTCAAAGACCACCCCTCCCCCACCCCATGCGGTTCCACTGCTACTATACTCGCGTCACGGTTGTGTCAACGGAGAGCATTGTGCATCATTTGGCCTCTGAGATCAAATGATTGCAGCAACATACAATGTCTCTGTGAGCAAGGCGAGTGGAGCAGCAGGGGATGGATGCCTGCTGATTCACACTCAACTCGGCTTACCTGCTCTGACGGCAACTAAAGCCCTACTGAAACTGAGATGATGAACAATGAAGACACAGAGTGCCCTAGCAATATATGGATCAAGATGGTGCATTGGTCTAAAGCTGTGAATCTCAATCTTCATTAGGCCACAGACCCCCTTTTCATACCTTTTATTTATTTTTTATCTCTTTGACTCTAATCGTCACAGGAATGTGTAGATGCAGTGTTAATTTAGAGAGTGTACAAATGGAACCAAATGAACCCTTAAGAGTTCACTTGGTTCCATTTGTACAGAGCCATAACGGTCCATTTGGATATTTGTTAACTCTCTCCACCGGGGTTGAACCAGTTCTGTATGTTTTTCCTGCCTAATTTTGAACCAAATGAATTGGTTCAGATCCCTAAAAGTTGGTTTGGAACTGGAACCAAAAAAGACTACTTCTTGCCCTGAAGTGGGAACCAAAGTGGGCGTGTCACTATTCAGGTTAAGAGATGCAGATGTGATATAAACCATCATAAAAAAGAATAAGAACGGAACCAGTTCTCTTCTTTTGGTGGAACATTATTCGGGTGTGAGAAGAAGGTGATGACAATATGCAGCTGCATTCTCAAGTATTCCAAGGTTTTAGAACGGGAGATTCACCTTATGGTTTAACTGCAGACTGCCTGTCAAGACAACAAACAGACTGAACTGGGTCTTTTTCATTTCCTAACTCAGCAGATGTGTTACCAAGTATTACGTGAGGATGAATCTCTAAATAAGTTTACCATCCGTCCCCTGGGAACCGCCAATTGTCTGGAGCCTGAGTGACCGTGTCCGTCTCTGTCTCTTTCTGTCTCTCTCTTTCAATCTCTCCAAACCAAATCCTGATTTATAGTTCATTGTACGACAGTGTCGCAATGGCGTATGGTACACCAAACATGTATAAGCTCAAGCTATAGTAGATGTGGCAAGTTGCGAGCTTGTGAATTGCTTATTTGTGTTGTACTTCTAGTTTATGCATAACTCTCTCTCTCTACCTTCCTTTTATCTGGCTCTTGTTAGTTTCCTGCCTAACCACAGCTCCATTATAATAATTGTACTGTATTGCGCTGGTGGGTGGCTAAATGAACTCTCACCAGGCTAAAAGAAAACAGCATATATATACTGCTGAGTTCAGACCGGGTCAAACAACGGAGATATCACATGAAACAGGATGAAGCGTCAAGTGGAGGATTATGAAATGTCAGGTCACAATGGGACTGCAGGGGAAACGACTGCACCACTTTGTGTTACTGAAATGAATCACCTGACATCACTTGACCCCCCCCCCCCCCCCCCCCCCCCCCCCCACACACACACACACACACACACACACACACACACACACACACACACACACAGGCAGTGAATATCTACTTCCTTCTGGTCCTATGTGCAGCATGTTGTCTCGCCCCATTAGTCAGATAATGTCAAATCTGGGAATACATCTCTTACCAAAAAAAATCTTCACCAATGTGTTTGTAAAGGTGTCTACTATTAACATATCCCACATTAGTTTCTATTCCGCCACCCTAGGGGATTTTGTTTTACAGCTGCTGAACGTTGGGGTACCATTAACAAACAATAGGGGGTATGCGCGTGACATCATCATCATACCCGGAAGTTATGCGGGAATGCCTACTGAGTAGCAAAAAACTAATTTCTGGCCCATACATCCAAACAGAAAAGTCCTATTTGATTGCATTAAATTACTTTAAACAACATTAAATTCACTTTGTCACTCTATCTGCCTTTTACGTTATGCATACCCTCTATATAAGGAGAAATGTTCTACATTTCATTATACTTTAAGTAGCATGTGATGTGTCAAACTAGGGGGTTTTCATGATTCTGAATCCATCCTGAATCCAAGTATTAGTTTTGCACGAAAAACACTCCTTGGGCTAAAAACAGTCAGCACATTTGGGCAAGTGGATATGGCCAAATTTAGCCCAAGGAGTGTTTTTGTGCAAAACTAATGGTTGGAATGGGTTCAGAATCATGAAAGCCCTATAGTAGATAAAATACAAACCTGCTTCTCCATTATTCCATTAACCTGCATGAGCAAGATTACGTTGGTTAGCCTATTGATTCAAAATATCAGTTTAGATGGTATTTTCGGTTAATTGCCCAGCTCCAACCACTACGACGACATCACATTGAATACCTGTTACTTGCAGTATGTTCAGAAATGTTCATTGGCTCTAATCAGCCTCGCAGTGGCATCATACAGTAATTGTTTGTATGAATCTGTATTATGTGCATCAGCTGGAGCAACTCCAATTTATTATAATCTTCCCCCCTCAGCATTGGAAGCAGCCATTAACTAAATGTTATTCCTCCATGAATTGGAGGCTGTAATTTTGACATTATTCTCTGACCTTCCAATTAGACTGGGAGGTAATTATTTCATGTCGGCCATGGAATCATTCATCAAACTAAAGAAGCTGCATCGATTCATGCTCATTCGTGGTCGGGTAAAAACCATGTACTGTATGTCCTAAACTGTCTTTTTATAAAACCATTCCTGCTGCTATTCCATCACCCTGATATGATGTGGTATGCTGTCAGGCCCACGCTTGACTCTGAGAGATGGACGTCCCTGCCATGCAGGGACTCATTCCACAAATACTGAAGGAATAAAACAAGGGGACAGATTGTGGGTACAACAAGGATCCTTCAGCTGGCTGTTTGAGCTTGATATCCATGTGGACTGTGGTGTCAATGTACAGTAAGTGCAACTGTTGTGTCATGCCACACAGATGACACACACCTTAGGCACACATGGCAGTAAGGAGCCTACAGTAGCCTATCGTTGCTGTCCGAGCAGAAACCTCTTATCGCCGTTTTTAAACTTTTAGTGTTTTTTTCGGAAATGCCCATACTTTGAATTTTAATCCTGAAAAGTAAGCATTTTGGACATTATGAGGTTTCCACCCGACAGAGACGATATCCAGCGGGCCACCACAATCTTAAACATGTCACAATAGGCAAATAGAAATAATAGAAATAGCTGAGCTACAAGCTCGCAACACGTAACGCTTGTAGATCTGCTAATTTCACTATATGTCATTCAATTACAGCCCTGACAGTACGTACAATTTTAGTTGACACTCTTATCCAAAGCGACTTACAAGTGAAAGATCAGAGTTATGCCATGAAACCTTAAACAACAACATAGCAGGGTAGTCACGTAGAGAAGACAAGAAATAAGAATAGTGCTTCAAAGAAACTAGGATACCAGGTAAACATAAAGCCTTTCATCTGTCTAGACAGCATGCTATCTAAAGAATATTCTTATAGCATATTGGCTTTATGCTGCATGTGTGATGGCTCATCTATTGAAATTTGAAAATCTATGTTTTACAGTAATCTGTGAGACTTGAGAATTTATACCTTGAAATTACTGTGATCAGACGCAGATAATATAAACGTTTCTCAGAAGACTCCTCTCGGTCTAGGCAAAAATTGCCAGGCAAACAAATTACTACAGGGATTTGTAGTCTGTCATAAGCCGTGCACCCGCTGTCGGCAATACCAGACATTATGTGTGACATCACAATGTCAACAGCCTGCATCTCTCCCACAAGTCACATTTCAGACAAAAAATAACGAACAATCTACATTGTTTGTCGCTGTGGTTGAACATCCCTCCCTCTTATCTCCATTTGCTTATCGTAGCATGAAGGCACACTTACATTCCTACAGACTATTCTCTTGAAAACCTGTAATTCTACACTGCAGTGAAGTGTTCTTGCTCATAGGCACATGCTTCAATTTTAAAGGTAGGGTACGTGATTTTCTTTCGTTAAAATTGTATGATTAAAGCGCAAGAGAGAGAAAGAGAGATAGACACAGACAGACAGAGGGTGAGAGAGAGAAAAAAAAGAGTCTTGTCTCTTCTCGTCTCCTCAGCGTGCGTGCATTTAAAATTAACCAAATGGATAATTACATTTTTACACACAATCATCAGAGTTTTAGCAGAAGCAGATGCATGTAGCCTACCGGTCTTGGCTGAATGGAATATTAACAAGGCGCGACACTCAATGCACTTATAAACAGCTCCTACTTGGCTCTCTTCTTTATCCACGTGTGGGGAATGGGATATACAGGAGTGTTGTCATGGTTGCTTTAATCCTTCTTATATTCATTTGATTTGAGCTTTGCTAGTTTGCTTTCACCTCATTGAGGTCAACACTGTTGTCGGGATCCGTGATCGTGATATAAAGTATAATTGCACGCTGTTGCACGCTGTGTTTTCATTCAAATCAGCGCAAGGCAAAACCATGCAGCACGGGGCTTGAATTGTGTGGTAAGTCTTGCGCTGCTGATCCTAAATCAGCATAATCATCACACGTAACACAGCCGTTCGTGTCACTGCAACACTAACCTGATCCTAGGACCGCTTAAATGATCACACTTTAAACAGAACTTTTTTCCCTGTTTTTCTCCTCCGCAGCGATGCGGAGCATGAGCGCACATGCAGTGGACAGAGAAAAAGAGTAGGCTATATAGCCTCAGTCAGACTGGCACACAATCACACACTGATTAACTGATTATTCATCTTAAAGGATAACCTCTCCAAAACAGCCACAATACCGAGCTGAGTGAACCATACATGTGCTGGAGGTAAAACATCAGACTTCCATTCCTTAACAATGATCTTCCTGCCCACCATTAATGCTGTTTGAATCCAGTCAGCTAGAGGTGCAGGGAGGTGTTTTAGTGGCGATGGATCACCCAGAATAAAGAGAGCCGGTGTATAAGGAATATCCTCGTTTGTGATTTGCATTATATTCTCATGAATAGCACACCATAGCGTCTGTACCCTAGGGCACTCCCACAATACATGAATAAGTGTACAGAGGTCCTCATCACACCTCCAGCAAACCGGAGTATCTCTGAGCTTAGCCTTGAACAATCTTCTCGGAGTCCAGTAGACTATATTCATTATTTTAAATTGAACTAATCTGGTTCTAAGTTCACGGGACATCTTCTTTGAGTTCCGTAGAATCATCTTCCATTCACCGTCAGTAAAGGATTGATTTAAATCAACCTCCCAAACACTCTTTACGCTTGAGGGCTGACCTTGGTGTGCTATCATAATTGAATAATATGTAGACGCCTCATGTCCAGTTCCAAATATTGCTAACACCGTTTTCAAAAGGTCAAACTCTGTCGGCAGAAATCCCTGGACGGGTGCTACACCAGAATGTTACGTGTGGTACTTAACATCAACCAGGATGAGCACATCACCAACAAGCGTCTGTACGGGGCATTACCAAGTGTAACAGAGAAGATAGCAGTAAGGAGGATGAGACTAGCTGGCCACTGCCACCGACATCAAGAACTCCCGGCCAAAAAGCTTGTACTGTGGGAACCAACACACGGGCATCGATCGAGAGGACGTCCCACACCTACCTACGTGGACGTACTATCAGAGAAGTGGTTGCATTGACTGATTATTGACGAGGAAAACTCAGTCCATTGGTGCCAGGAGTTTCACATTGAGTTTGGCACAACAATTAATTGACAGCTTTTATCAGTTTTAGAAGTTACTGCATTCCCTTCCACACTCTTCTAGCAAGATGGATGAGGCGAAGATGAGATTCTTCACTAACAGCTTTTTTCTCTTTAGTTTATTTGCTTTCCTTAGCTGCTCTGAGATGAACCCCCGAGCCAATACGAAGCCTTAACTAACCTCCCACAAACCACATTTTCTTGTCATGTGTCGGCCCATATGCATAAATAAAGCGGCGAGGAAGGGTTTGCTGCCAGCAGAACGTAATCCTACTGTCCGTGCGGAGAACTCACAGTGCTGCCTTGTTGCCCCCGATAATGAGCAAGAATACACATCCTCGCCCACGGGGTTCGGGGGTTAGGCCATCCAGAAATGCAAATGGCTGTCTGAAGCACCCTCCGCTTGGCTTCTTTCATATTCAGATTTGGCATAATTAAGCCCCAGATGGCCATCGTTCAATCAGTGAACGTGCACGCACGGGCGCATGCACACACACATTGTATTACTACACAGTATACTTGCGAGGACATCAATGTTTTAGAATGGGGCTTTTATGAATGCGTCATTATTATGGTCTGTCAGGTGGAAACCCTCATATGTCCAGAACTGTCACTTTTCAGGATTCAAATTAAATAATGCTGTAGTATGATCAAGCAGGGTGTTCATTTACAAAAAACTCAAAGTTACAATATGGAGATACAAGGTTTCTGCCCAACAGCAACTATATGAAGAGTCTTCAGCTACCAGATGAGTGCTTTAGAGTCAAGCGTGCGTACAGACGCCATTAAGCACCGCTGCTCGAGCACCTGGCTGATTGTCCTCCAACAGAGGAGGTGGCCTTTTGGGGAGCGCTAATGAATTATTTAAATCCCATTGTACGTGACCCTGGGACCCTCATTTGTCATATTTATAGTTTATGAGTTTGTGTGACTGACACCGTGCGGCCTGCTGTGCCCTGATACGAATTTCATCCAAAACACCATGTCCACCCTCGTATAAACCGTAACAATAAAACATAACAGCTGTAACACAATTAGTGGTGGACAACTACTCAATCCCAGTACTTGTTGCGACTGCAGGTCGCATTTAATAGAAATGTGTGCATTTCCTGTCAGTCAGTCACCCCCAGGCATGACCATATATGGAGATCCCTGATGTCATCAATATTGGCCAGCAACTCTACATCTGACCTCAAACTTCAAACCCTTAGATCTCCATATATTGAGCTGACCTGTTCTGACATTCCTTAGGTTGATCCTTCCCCATCGATCCTTCCTCTTCGATGTCTCTCTTTTGACTGATACCTGTCCATTTAAACTCTAGATGGGCCCGCCCCAAAGTTATTAGTGCCGTTATTAGTGTAGCGACCTCACTCTCAGGCGTCTTACTGGTAGTATAGTAGCCTGTACTCCTGGCCAAATGTTTACACGGTGAAGCTGCTCCCATTACAAGAGAAAAGTACATGCTTTAAAAAATGCTTCTATTCAGAAATACAAATTCAAAAGTAAATAGTAAATTTGAACAATAGCCAGTTTAGTGGTTACTGCAATTCATAATTGATTCCTTCCTAGAAATGTAGTGGAGCTATACAGTATATGTCTTTGAAATGTGGTGGACTGAGGGTCATAATGTTTCCAAATGTATCAGGTTAAGAATCTCACCTATTTTTTCTACTTAATCTGACCAAAGCCATAATTAGTCACAGGCTCAGTGTGGCTGCTGGGACTGTCACAAAGCCAGGAGGATAAATGCCACCAAGGGGACCATTCCAAGGCCTTAATGCCTCAAGATGGCCTGAGCCATTTGAGCTGCATGGGGAGAAATAACCTTAAATGTTTTGTGACCTTGAAGTCTATTATGGTGGGGTGCCATGCCCCCCCCCCTCCCCCCCTTCCTAGGAGGAAGATTAAAAAGTGTACAGAAAGGCCAACAGTTCATTAAAGTATACCTGGTTTCCACTTGAGCAGAAAAAGGACGAAACACGTCGGATCCGTGTGTAGGCTGTCTAACATGTGAGTAAAAGAAAAATATATATTTTTAATTACCGGATTCAATTACATAAAAGAAAGACCGATTTTTATGTTCTGGCACAGGCGGGTGGTGGAGAATAAAATGGAATTCCACGTTCTTGGCATACATTCGGTTAAAACCCAAGTGGGTCCAGCGTCTGCACTCGGCAAGGTCTGGTGGCGCAAATGTCCAATTATTTCTCTGCTGAATATCATACAGGTATGAAAATTTTAAAGGCAGTTGCTGTAGCCTGCATAATTATGCCTGTAGTTCCAACAGTCTGGAAAAATGAATGAAAGTGTTCAAAAAACGTTTTGAAAAGGTGTTTTTTTGCCAGCCCGCCTTGAATTTAACATGCAGAGACGCGCTCACAATAAGGAACAAGCTTCCATGTTAGTTCAGTACATGCTGACAAAAACAACCTGGTTTACACGGTTATAACTTATAACCCATCAATCATCATTTTACAGACCGTCGGACCAACAAACATCTGTAGGTTACCGTGACTGCTTTTATATTTACTTGCGCAAGCAGAGCGCGCAAGTAATGTGATCGGCCTGGTCCATTTGTCGTGACAGCCGTTCCGCCATTTCAGGACCCCCCCAGAAAAACATCAAATCTGTGCCCGTATTGCTGGACCAATGATGACGAAATGACCATATCTCTTACGTCATCATTTAGAGCTGGTCATACACGTATTTCTTACGTCATCATTTAGAGCTAGTCATACACGTATTTCAGGACCCCCCCAGAAAAACATCAAATCTGTGCCCGTATTGCTGGACCAATGATGACGAAATGACCATATCTCTTACGTCATCATTTAGAGCTGGTCATACACGTATTTCTTACGTCATCATTTAGAGCTAGTCATACACGTATGTGTATGACTAGCTCTAAATGATGACGTAAGAAATATGGTCATTTCGTCATCATTGGTCCAGCAATACGGGCACAGATTTGATGTTTTTCTGGGGGGGTCCTGAAATGGCGGAACGGTTTTTTTGCTGTCACGGTTTTTGGACCAGGCCGATCACAGAATACCGCTAATCAACTTACAACTACACACTTTATACAGTATAGAGTATAGAGTATATAGATATACGTATATAGTATATGCCTATATACGTATATAGATATTGTATAACTGCTCTCAGTAATGACGTATGTAATACAACATTATGATTCTGGAATGTATAAAAGTCACAACGTGTCAAAAATGTTACCATAATTATTAATATTAGTGTGGTTTGTAAAATTAAATATATATCTAAGTATATAATTATATATGCAAAAACTAAGTTATAATATCGCAAGAAGCTCAGTCATTTAACACTCTCTGAGAAAGACGCAGACAGACTTGGCCATATCAACAATCCAGATCATTTGACACGTCCACGGGGGAAGGCTAGAAAGGGTGAAAGACTCTCAGGTGTACCAGTTAGCTGGGGTGACTCTCAGCCAAAGACTCTCAGCTATCCTATGCACAGTGAAAGAAGGAAGATATTGAAACCAGGACTCTCCGAGGAAGACGCAGACAGACTCGGGCATATCAACACTCCAGATCATTTGACAATTTCACACGGAAGCCTGTTGTAAACACAGATCTAGATCAATAGGACACCTCCACACCGAAACTGACATATCAACAATCCAGATCATTTGACACGTCCACGGGGGAAGGCTAGAAAGGGTGAAAGACTCTCAGGTGTACCAGTTAGCTGGGGTGACTCTCAGCCAAAGACTCTCAGCTATCCTATGCACAGTGAAAGAAGGAAGATATTGAAACCAGGACTCTCCGAGGAAGACGCAGACAGACTCGGGCATATCAACACTCCAGATCATTTGACAATTTCACACGGAAGCCTGTTGTAAACACAGATCTAGATCAATAGGACACCTCCACACCGAAACATACAGAAAAACAATGGAACTATCTACAGATATACCTTCAAATAAAAGGATGAAGAAGGACCCCGTAATTAAAATCTCAGCATTAAGTTCATTATCATTTGGAAGTCGTGAAAGATGGAAAATCTGTGGAAAGGTAGTTACTAAAAGTGAACAACGTAAATTTACTAACGGAATATACTTCTTCTTTCGGATTACAGACAGTACAGCAACAATTAAGGTAACAGGATTTACTCAAGAATGTGACAAATATTTTAATTTGATTGAAGTAAACCAATGTTATTTCATCACTGACGGACAATTTAAAGAAATAAATGCAAAATATTCTACGGACCGCGAAAAATTTGAAATTATACTGAAATCAAGGACAGAAATTATTGTATTTGATAGAGATGTGGAAATTTTGAAACCTAAGTTTAATTTCACCAGGATACCTGACATACAGTTGTTAGAAGACAAATGTGTCATAGACGTATTGGGGATTTGCATTAATTTCTCAGAAGTAAAGACTATTTCTACAAATAATGGACCACGTAGAAAAAGGGAATTACAGTTACTGGATTCATCAAATACAAAAATTATATATACAGCTTGGGAAGAAGACACAACCATGGATACCGGTTCTCTTTACCCTATTTTAATTTTACAGGGAACCATCATAACTAGCTATAATGACAAAAAGAATCTGACTAGTAATACAGGTACTATATTATATAGGGAGCTTGATATACCAGAAGTTCAAGAATTAAGATTATGGTTTGAAAAAGAAGGAAAAAAAGTAATATTAAATGAGGAACCAACAGAAAAGTTTTCTTTTAATATGAACAACGTAAATGACTTAGAGACGGAAATATTATATAGTTATTTGGGGAGGATTATTGAGTTTAAATTGGAAGATTCGCCAACGATTTTATGTCGAACTTGTGATGAATCGGTCATTCGACTCGTGGATGAAGGTTACTTTTGTAATTCGTGTAATACAACATCTGACAATTGTAAATCAGGATTAAAGATCATATTTAAAACGCAAGATATAGCAGTGTGTGATCAATACCTTTTGATAAGTTGTCAACATGATATTATTTCTGAAATGTTGGGTGAGTCAGAAGATTATTTGATTGAATTAAATGGTAGTAATAAAAATAAGTTTAATGAACATTTAGATGCATTAAAATCAGAAATCGTGATGTTGACTACTAATGTAATGGTATCTGATGGACTAGTCAACGGTATCAGAGGATTTGTTGAGTATATTGACTTTGGGAAAAACAGCACGTATGTTACAGTAATACTCGTTAAATTCCAAGACAAATATGTTGGTCTTAATGCGAAGGCTAATAGTACCTATAAAAAATATCCAGAAGCAGTTCCAATTTACAGACATGAAGCTATCATTTTCCATGGAGGCAGAAAAACAGGATCAACAAATAGATTTCAATTCCCGTTGACATTAGCTTGGGGATTAACTATTCATAAGGTCCAAGGTTTAACTATACAAGAGATTGTCGTATCTATGAAGGGCTCACATTTTAACCCGGGACAAGCCTATGTAGCATTCAGCAGAGTAAAAAGGATAAAAGATCTATATATACTTGACTTTAATCCTACGAAGATCAAAGTAGATAAGAATGTAGAGAGAGAAATGATACGATTACGACAATCACCTCTTGAAAATCCTAATATACGTAAAATAACTCAATTACCATTAAAACATTCATTAAATATTGGATTATTGAACGTCAGAGGTTATCTACCACATTTAGAAGATATAAACTCAGATTCCCAACTCGAAATGTTGGATCTAATAGCTTTTACTGAAACACACTTAAAGAAAAATAATAACATTACTTTTAAATTAAAAACAACGAACACGAATTACAATACAATGAGGAATGACAGAGAAAAAGATATAGGTGGGGGAGTTATGTTTGCTATAAAAGAAGATATTTCCATTGAAAGAATTCCAACTGAAAGCAGGATATTAGAGAAAGTAGAACATATATGTATACATGTAAAAGATAAAAATCTATATATCATTCTTATGTACAGATCACCTAAAACAGACCTTTCAAAATTAAACACATTACTCGAATACATGATACAGTACATATCATCTCCGACTTCTGCAATTTTGATAATAGGAGATTTCAATGAAGACCATAATACTGAGATAGAAAGAAGTATAAAGACCTACATGTCAAAATTAGGCTTTAAACAATTAAATACAAATCCAACTACAGATTACGGAAATATTTTAGATCATGTATATTTTAACAAATGTGAAAGTATTATTATAGAAATTGAAGTTAGAGACACATATTACTCTGACCATGATTTAGTATTAATATCACTATAGTCTAACATGAAATAGATTTAAAATTAAAATTACATTTTTAATTCAGTTTATATACTTTTTTTTATAGGCGTTTACATACATAAATTAGATAGGTAGTAAATAGTTACACCTAATAATTACACATTTCAAATGTTCCTTCACAGAGATATTGAGATTCCACCGTTTACAGAAAAAGTATACTGTATAACATATTTTAATTCAGTTTATATACCTTTTTTTTTCAACACATATAAATGATTTATTTGTCTCTGAAAAACAAAAAATGGATCCAGAATATATCTACAACAATAAAACAGTATTTCTTATATAGATAGAAACTAGAATCATACTTAATACTAAATGATTACATGTATAGTAGGTAGCAAATAATTACATCTAAACATTAATCATTTCAAACGTTCCTTCACAGAGATACTGAAATTTGGCAGTTTACAGCGGGCGAAAAGATTACATGCGCGCTCTGCTTGCGCACTAGTTGGCCATTTATGGCCTACTAGTGTGCAACAAGCAAGTATGCACTCGACAGAGTGCAGTTCTAGTTTTAACAATGTTCAATTCAAGGATCTTACGATCTTGATGCGGTACCGAATCCCATAGATACAGTGGACAGCGAGGCAACAACACACTATTCACTCTCAAGGTTTCAGCCTCCAGGGGGTTTAATGACGTGCTGTCATGTCCTCATAGACACACAAAAAAGCACCCTATCTTTAACCACATGGAAGTCATGTGCCAAAATAGCCGACCTACAAGCTCACCATCGACGTGGTGTGAGCTTGCAGATCAGCTATTTTTGCCGAAGAGATATGGTGTAGAGGGGGAAAGGGGGAGGGGTTCAACTACAGAGACCTGAAGGACCCTGTTCTACAAAGTATAAAGGGTTTAAGTGGGTTTCAAGGCTATTTCAGTTTCCATTGTCACAGGTTTTGTTACAAATCATCAATATCAATTTGGGGAAAAAATGCCGTTCTGAGCATTACTCAAGGCCTTTTTGGTGTGGCTCATTCGAGCCTGGTGTGGACCCACGTAACATTGTCACCCGTCTACCCATGCTAGAGAAATTGTGAAACTGCAATAGTTCATACTTGACACACAGATGCTGCTTACATGTTTGTTGGTTCGTTCTTTGTGTCTTTCTGTCCTCCTTGCTTTTTTAATAAGTCTGGGTAGCTCACAGTCAGTAGAGCACTCGCTTCTTGACCATAGGTTCATATGTTCAAGTTCATAGGTTCTGTCCCGTGCACCGCCGGGCATGTAACCTTTGTTTGTTGAAAAGGTTACATAGTCCTTCAAATCCTGTTGCACATATTCAGCAAAAGAATAGGGAAGTCACAATTGAGCAGCCCTGGTGCACTATTTATAAAATGTACTTTGTGCATTTTACTTTATGTAGAAGAGACTGTCACAACACAAGTGAATAAGGAACTAACCTCTGCTGCTAAGAATGGACCCTTGTGGCTGCTTGTGGATTCTTAAGACATGATCCTTTGACAACTTAGGTCGCATTCATACCAGAGAGCTTTGCTGCGATTAAAACGAATCCTGCTGCGCATTGTCAGAAAGTGCGCTTCGTTTGGCAGGTGTGAAGGCTCATTCGAATCCTAATGCGCAGCAAATAACCGCATTTTACTCCGCCCAAAAACGTGGGTTTCGCTTCGCTTCGAATCGCACTTGACTACGATTCAGTGCAGGTGTGAATGCAATCCGCAGTAAATAAAGGAAATGAAGCAAACATAATGTGGCGGGTGAGGAGCTGAACACAGTTGGAGACGGAGAAAGGATATTTTACGCAGCGCAAAGATGTCCCGTTACTGTGGATAGACGTGGTCGAATAAGGAGACTGAAGCCCTGATCGAAATGAGGACGTGTACATTAATCAATTGCTTAAGAAAACACATAAAAACACTGCAGTGTATTATAGCCTACATAATATTCTGTCTGTCTGTGCGTGCCGTAAACATGGAGTGCTGTCACTGTGTGGGACTGGGGAGTTATATCAGTGCGCTCATGCAACGCTGTGCCTCCATGCCCAAAAGAACAGTGTGTGGCGGCTGCGTGCGTAGAGAGAGAGAGAGGGGGGGGGGGGTCCCAGACGGCACGACACATGCACGTTATGAGTGTAATTTTATCACCATAGATTTCACTGTGTAGGCTATAGTTTATGAACGGAACACATTGATAAAGGTCCCCCCTGCTGCGTTTCCAATTGCTGCGAATGACAGTGTGAAGGCAAACCCCAGCCAATTAAATATGCAAGAATTCCATTTCCCCGCCCATACGGATCTGAGTCTACCGAAGTATTAGGTGAGAATGTGACCTTAGACATGTTACAAACTTGCATCTAATTGAATGCTATCAGGCATAACACAGAGGAAAATGCAGTAATAATAATACTTTCCATTTCCAAATTCTACGATTTGGTCTTAAAACTGCGAGACAGTTATGACTGTACACTCTCAGAGTTATGGGGGTCTTCTGACTTAAAAAAAAGGTTGACCGACCTAAATAAACGCCCAATCAAGCCCCTTGAATCACCCTGAAATGGTTGATTTCTCAATAAAGAATGCCTCACTGTTGATTACCTGGCTTATTACATGCCTACTTACCACTGCTACTTTCCCAGACAGTTTGTCAATGATGACATGCCCAGAATAAGAATGCTTGATATGGCTAACTCGGCTGTCCTTTACTTTTTTACAGACTCTTTCATCACCTTCTGGTCTGGATATCCGTCGTTCCCCCCATCCCACCTCCAGAGGGACGCGTATCACTTTGACTCCTCGGTCAGGTAAAGCCACCACAAAGACAGCTAGAGCCGTCTCCTCGCCATCTGTCACTCAATCTAAACGCTGACGAGCCCCCGTTTCTCTCTCTGTGTTCCACACAGCTGTCACTCATCAGGGCATGTTACTTTCAGGTGCTGCCAATTCGCCCTGGTCTTCCTTTATACTGTACATAAAAGTCCCTCTGTCTCCCCAACGGTACATTTGATACCATCGACCAAAAAGAAAATCCCCCAGGGTGTCGAGATCTTATCGCAAAGCTTCCGTATCCATGTCCTTCAACTGGAAATGCAGACGTAGAAGAAAAGACACTGACCTGACGATGTTCTGCTGAGTGATATTTGAAAGAAGACTGTTTAACCTTGTGTAGAAACCTTGTGTAGAATACAAAGTGGAGTAACTGCGTTTTTGGACACACCGACTTATTTGTGTACATCCAAAAGGTGAAATTAGCCTTCGTGATTTTGGCGGATAAACAATTACCTCAAGAACATAATAGTGTAATATCACAAGTGTTGGGTATAACGGCGTTTAAACAAACGGCGCTACCTAACGTCGTTATTTTTTTCAGTAACGGGTAATCTAATTAATTACAATTGTCATCGTTACAACGCAGTTACCGTTACTGACAATCAGGCCCGGCGCCAGGATGAAATGACAGAGGGGGCAATCGGGGGCAGGTATTGGACATGAAGACAATGCGCCACATTTGCATATCTATAGAGGGCGGAGGCGCACGATTTCGTTGGTTTCGTCGACAATTTACTATTGTTTTGTCTGTAACTATTTGATCTAAGGGGGCAAAGAGGTTGATTTAGGGGGGCAAACGCCCCCTTTGCCCCCCTCGTGGCGCCAGGCCTGCTGACAATGAAATGTGCTCCGTTATTATGTTAAGCGTCCCCAAGCTATCGGCAAGTAGTCCCAACTCTCAAGTGTCTGCAGCCTGTCACGAGCCCCGTAATGAACTGATACGGGACGCACGTTGTTCCGTATTTTAATGTCGGGTCGGAGAATAAATACAGTATGAATGACGGCGGGATTTATTTGACAACTCTGTCCTGCTTTCTTCACGAGAAGAGAAGAGCGCTCACCGCTGCTAATATGGTAGCAGACCTGTGGCTGTCAGTTCACTTTACGGCATAGATGAGATGTGAACCTGGGTCTGGGAAGCTCAGAGCTGCAGCCATTGGCTCATGATACGAGCACACGACCAATGGGACAGATCATTCAGTGTTGCTAAGATACCACCCCCCACCACACACACACACACACACACACACACACACACACACACACACACACACACCCTTGGACGATGGGGTCTATTCTCAAACTCAGAGCCACAGCGCTCTGCTCAAAGTTAACTTGCATGAGTCTCTCAAGACTGTGTGTGTGTGTGTGTGAGTGTGAGTGTGAGTGTGAGTGTGAGTGTGAGTGTGAGTGACTGACCACTGACCAGTTGTCTTAAGTTCTGAGCCAATTTGTGTCTTTAATTAGACAGTAATGTCTACCAGTTGTCTTGTCTGAAGTTGTTGGACTTTTGAGGTCCAAAAAGTTTGAGAGCCACTGGTGTAGGCAATTACACCTGGTTTACTGTTGAGGTTCAATAAATATTATATTGAAGGGCTCCTGCCCTATGGGCCTCATGGCTCGGCAAGGCTACTTACTTATTTACTATCACTTATTTGCTGATATCACATTTTGCTGACCAGTTGAAACACTTTTGAACCCATTATTTTCCCCGTAGTTATGGCATTTTGGCTTTGTATGGCAGAATAGCTGAGTTGCAACTGTACTTCTGTTCACTCTGCACCAAATGATTGCAAGCCAAATACCATCATTCATTGTTACTGCTACTGATATGCTGTAGGTGTAGGTCTAACCTGCTGCTCTCTCTCTCCTTTCCTTTAAAACAGTATTTCCTCTCTGCATTCACACTGAAGAGTTCGCCTACACGGATTTGGAAGGATTTTTGAACATACAGTAGGCGGTTTCCACCCGACAGCGACGTTATGAAACCAACAGCTTCAGGTGTCTAATTTCAGTGTTAATATTATACAGTGACTCTACCCTATCATCCGCCCACTCCAAAAAAGTTGAAAATATACAAACAAACGGTAGCATTTACCAGACTCCTACATACTTGTGTTTCTATGGTTTACATTGGCAGTATTAACCACACAAACCCTACAGCGTGCCCTATTCCGTGCATGTCTCAAAATATGTGAATGTTCTGCAAAAATAAGCCGATCTACAGGCTCAGCCTCGTGATGCGCTGCATGTGACCCACTTTCTGATGTGACAAGAACGTCGATTCTGATTCTTTGTGGCTGTTGTTTGGTGAAGAGACTCAATGTCAAGGGGGGTAAAAAAAAGACAGGGTCAAGTATAGACCTTAGAGAGACGGCACCGGAAATCCCCTCCCATTCACTTGTATGGAGTTGCTCACCCAGCGCATACTCCCTTTTCACCCCTTCTTCCGGATTTGAAAAGTGTGACGGGCGGGGCCTATACATAGCAGATCTACAAGCTCACAATGTGTCGTAGATCTGCTATTTTCAAGATCGGCTATTTTCAAGATCGGCTATTTTCAAATATTCAACATGTATATAGAGCTGAATGGTAACGTACAAGTACAATATTTAGATCTGAGATGTAGTGAAGTAGAAGAATAAGTATTGGAAACTGGAAATAGGACAAATACCACAACAACGTTCTTATCTACAGCATTTAAAGTAAATGCACTTAGTTACTCTCCACCACCGTGTGTGTCATACCTCTCGTAAGTAGCATGATATTCCTCGCAGGGCTACGCCTGTGGCCGTTGGGGACGGGAGCTGGAAGAGCGAGAGACATGGAGAGAGGAGGGTAAGAGAGAGCAGTGGGAGAACAAGTCAACTCTGTTGTGACGTTTTGTGTGATGTTCAAAGGCCGTTGGATTCGCACACAAAACAAGAGTGTGTGTGTGTTTGAGTGTGTGTGTATATGTACATGCATGCGTCTGTGTGTGTGTGTGTTACTATAGGTATACCGGTGGCGGGTGCTCCAGGCAGGTGTGGAAGTATTTAGTCTGGTCTGACTTTAAGCGCTTCAGTGCAACCCGGGATTCCCCGATGAACTCATTATGAGTCAACTTATCCTCATCACATACTGACAACCTACCGGGGGGAGAGAGAGAGAGAGCGAGAGTCAAACACAGTACAGTGAATGCATATAAACTGAAGTTTGAGGGAGGGGGGGGGGGGGGGGCAGGAACAAAGATTAATTGCAAGTGTGGTTGCACTGCCACGAGGAATCCACTGGGAGATAGCCTGACACTGAATTTTCATTTCGTTCCACTTCATTATTCAGACTGAAAGCCCTCCCCACGGCAGCAGTTTATGGGATGGGTGTCTTGAAAGCGGCAGTCTTCGGTGATTGGTTCAACCAATCAGAATAGTAGGAAAGCAGATGATGTTGTTTTCAATCATGAGGCTATGGCTAACCCGTTTGCCAACCAGACAAACACAGCCAACGAGCGCTACTAGTATGTAAACAAAAGCGGTAAAATATGTCGGATGATGATGTTTATAAAACATCTCGTGTCTGTAAAGAAACTTTATCATACGTCGATTTAATAGCCAGATTGATACGGTCGTGAGTTACCGCAGTGGGGGCAGCCATGTTTGTTGTCTGACGCTGTTGAGTGACGGGGCTGATGGCCAATCAGCTGCTACGATCGGATTTTCGATCGAGACTGACACGGTCGTAGGGAGAGACTCTAGACCTGAATCGTCGGAACATATTTTCTTAATGATCATGGCTAGCGATTCAGGGCTGGAGCCAGGCTAGCTGGGAGATGGATTCCGTCTTGAATTCTTCATGTATTTGTTCTTCTTTCATGTGGGAAGCCATGCATTTGCACACTTGTAATTCATGGGTTTATGCTAGAAAGTTCTGTTCTTGATGCAACGTCCATTAAACTCAATGAACAAGAAGGTTAACAAAAAACTGGTTAAACAGGTTCATCTTAGCTGGCATAAAAGTTCTCGGACCTAGAACAATAAGCCTACAGCAAACTACACTAATGAAAACATAGGCTTCCTGTGCAGCACAGTGGGGATGCATGGCATGCAGCTGGAGATAAGAACAGGAATATTTAGTTGATCAACTAGGGAACGCATGAGTCACGATCAAATGGGAGGGTGTGGGGGAAGTTAAACGACAGGAATAATACATGATACAAGACTGAAGCAAATTAATGAAACCCAAGTTATTTCACTTTAGATGGCATGCAGCTGGAGATAAGAACAGGAATATTTAGTTGATCAACTAGGGAACGCATGAGTCACGATCAAATGGGAGGGTGTGGGGGAAGTTAAACGACAGGAATAATACATGATACAAGACTGAAGCAAATTAATGAAACCCAAGTTATTTCACTTTAGATGGCATGCAGCTGGAGATAAGAACAGGAATATTTAGTTGATCAACTAGGGAACGCATGAGTCACGATCAAATGGGAGGGTGTGGGGGAAGTTAAACGACAGGAATAATACATGATACAAGACTGAAGCAAATTAATGAAACCCAAGTTATTTCACTTTAGATGGCATGTCCTGGGAATATAAAATTATGTAAAAAGGAATGAGCGAAACCGAGGAATTTGACTTTAACCACCCAAAGACCAGCAATCGTGCACAACCCGATGTGAGCTTGTCGAGTTTTGAGCTCACGGTGAAACGTATATATATATATATATATATATATATATGAGGCTGGCTGATTCTAGAAATGCCTTCTAGTAGGCTAGTTTTCAAACCTTTTCGTAATTTAAAAATTTCAAGACACTAAGACACTTTCAAGATTGTTCAAAAAGGTTATAGTCAGGGCTGTACATAATTATTTTGGGCTAGTTCTCAAAGGAGCACCTGTACATGCAAGTTGGTGCGCACGGCGGGTGGGGGGGAGGGGTACGGACGTTTCAACTCTGCCACAATGTTATGCACTGCTCACACGGGCAGATGCAAAAGATAAAGATGCTCACAGACAGTGTATTTGTAGGCTAGTCGTTAAGCAGCAGGAGGACGTTTGTTAGCAGCTCAACCACTGAAACCACAACAAACGTCCAACACAGATGAAAGTAATTACTCACCTACTGCTGCAGGTTCCATGTTTAAGTAATCCCAGTGTTAGTTTTCATATTGTAAATAATATGTAACTCAGGGAAAGTGTCATAGTAGCTTGTTTACAACTGAAACGCACTTCCTGTGCACTGACTTCCTCTTCAAAATAAGAGCCACATGTAATGATTAGTCAACACTAGTTTTATGTCTATGTCTACTTACAGGACGTTAACATCACATTTGAGTTCCTTTTGAATGCCTGTCAGATTTCTCTACATAACTGTCTCAGCTGTTGGTGTGCAAATGCGCCTGGCATGCCTTTGATCTATCGCGCAGGAATCATTGTAATGACGCATGCACACTGGCGCACCTGTTGTGTGCCTCCCTGGTTATAGTATATCTGCTACTTGTGGGTCGGGACCCCCATATGGGTCCCCACATGATTTTGGCAGTTAATTGATAAGTTAAGGACATTTAAGACCTTTTAAAAAAAATACCATTGCTGCATCAAAAGTAATCAACAAACTATAATATAAAAACTGGTAAACATTGGTCAAAGGTTAAAATATAAGAAAGAGCCAACCATTGTGAAAATAGCTGATCTATAAGTTCACAACGCCTCACAGTGATTTTAGATCTGCTATAGCTATTTTCACAACATGTAATGCCTC
The DNA here is from genome assembly GCF_964188405.1 of Protomyctophum parallelum. Classification (NCBI taxonomy): domain Eukaryota; kingdom Metazoa; phylum Chordata; class Actinopteri; order Myctophiformes; family Myctophidae; genus Protomyctophum; species Protomyctophum parallelum. The sequence goes on along the minus strand of NC_139708.1, from coordinate 10,110,018 downwards.
AAACCAAATGTAATGCCGCAACTCCTACAAGTCCAAGTGAGTGTTACAGCGGGGGGGTTCCCCCAGTGATTATTTTGGGGGTCAGGGCTTGAAAAGGTTAAGAACCACTGCCATACCAGCGTAGAGGTGGCTGACCATGGCACGCCTGCTGCTATAAAACTCATACTGTATTATTTATGGACCAGAGTGAAATTGATAGGCCGTCTGAGGCAATAAAGGGCAGAACCCTATCACTCCCCTGTCAAACCCTGACACTATGCCAGTGAAAGAGGCTCCCACACATACCGATGCAATACAGTATACAGTATCTGTGTGCAACTAAGCAGTGGTTGAAACTAAGTACATGTACTTAACTACTGTACTTAAGTACAATTCTGAAGTAATTGTTCTTTAATTGAGTAGCCTACTGTATTTCCAATACTTTTACTCCACTACAGTTATTTGATTTATTTTGTTACTAATTACTCTTTAGATTTAGATTATTATTATAAAACGTACATTAACCAGTTCAGCCCTATATACATTTTGGCCACTACAAGCTCACAATGCGTCGCAGATTCGTGACACATGCCTTTTTAACCATAACATCACCCATTAATTAAATGGGTGATTTTATTAAAATGTCCTGCCCCTACAAGAGAACATTTCTCTTGTGAAGACCAGGAACACTGCCCACACTGCTATTTTACTGATAGTTGTGTGGGCATTTCATCAGAATAGTAATAAGAACAGTAATACAAGTACACACAGAGACACAGCTCATTCACGGAGTCACGGTCTGTCTGCCTAACAGCTGAATGCACGCCAATACAACGTGTGTGTGTGTGTTAAAGGTTTTATGACATTCATTTTCATTTCTTTTTCTTTTTTCTTTTAGGTTTTATGACCTCAATTACACCCAAAAAACCTGAACTTTGAACATTCAGTGGATTTTCTGTGGTCTGAAGTTTTCTTTGGGGTTTTTTGGACCTTTTGAGCTACAATGAAAACAGGCAACACAGTGAAACAGTGATCTGCTGGCAAATCCCATTGACATATATGGGATTTGCAGTAAGTGATGTCACTTACTGCCGGCAAATCAGAGCACCTGTTTGAGCCAGAAAACCCCAGATCACAGAAAATCTACTGAATGTTAAAAGTTCATGTCTTTTGGGTGCAATTGAGATTAGAAAACCTAAAAAAAACAAGAACAATTCCAAAACCTTTTTTTTAATGTCACAATCCCTTTAACTAATACAATCACACACATGGGCACGCTGCCTCATACTGTAGACAAATCACTAAAGGCCTTTTCTCTCCCCTCACACCAGAGAAAGGCCTGAGCCAGTGGCGAAACTTGGGAAATAGGTCTCTGTTGCAGAAAGGGATCATTATTGTCAGAGGCGCCACAAAGGTAATTTATCACGGATGATCTGAGGCTGAGGCCGAGGGCATCTCTGTTTCCAGTCTGTCGCGTCGGGGCGCAATGGGGGAGAGGTTCTGAAGAGGCCCTCCTGGTCCGAGAAGTGAAGAGGATATTACAAACGGAAGGGATTATTACTGCTAAATAGCCTGCCAGCAGCTCATGGGCGACAAGGGGCGATGAAAGGTAATTTCACAGAAACAGTGTCTGCCAAGCCTTGTGCAGGTGAGACTCAAGCTAATGAAACTGTGCAAATTGCACGGATACACACAAAGCGTGCACAGATTTCCTTCTGCTCGACTCATTTTAATGCATAAGTAATGACTTTGGCAAATTTTTGCCGACTTCTTTTCCATATGGCACTGTGGATAATAAGCTTTACTTTCTATGTAATTAGGCATAGCGTTTGTTTATTTTAAACTGCTTTTGGCTACAGATATGGCTGTCTGGTTTCCTGCATCGATTTGCAGCTGTCAGAAGTTTCAAAAGAAGGAAAGTCGTTTCATCATTAAGCCTGATTTACACTTCATCGGGCGACTGTGTCGGGCACCGGAAATAGCCGATGTACAAGCTCAAGACGTGTTGCGTCTGTAACGTGCTGTGAGCTTGTATATCTGTTATATTTCTGAGAATAAATTTGCCATTACGAAGGGCCAGAAGGGACGAAATGTAATCTGATTCTTTTAGCCCATATCAAGATGGCAAACAATGCTTTTTAAGCACACCGCATGATATTGTACACCGAGTAATGTCCCCCAGTTATTTGCATTTCCACCACAGTGGCTTTTAGAGAGCCATTCATCATGCAGATCATTGTTTGTTATGGTCAGATACAGGGAACCGAGGGGGGAGAGCTTGTGATTTTTTAAACTTTGGTGTTATTTTTCTCTTTTTAACACGAGGCACTTTTCCAATAGAGACAGTTCCGCTGTTGACACCTTAGTTCCCTGACGTAGCGTGTTGATTAACATTATTAGCATTCCCTGTTGACATATCACTGTTGGGGCAAAGTCACATCAAGTACACAAACACTTTGAGGGCAGAGATGAAAGCATGCATTATTTGTCATAGATCCTGAGAAAAGGAAAACATGTAACAGGGAGGGTGGCTTTCATTTCATAATTACACCTCATCGGGGTGCAAAACATAGTCGCAGCCATGCCTTTGCCTCTTCGGAGACGATAATAATAGAAAAGCATGCACAATGTTTTCTGATGGTATTCAGTATGTCCCCTGAATTATGCATTGCACTGGAGATTGCAAGTCAAGCTAAGTGTACAGCTGTTAACCTGCAATTAATTAACCAGTAAATGAAATGAATGAAACCACATTAGAACCTTTGCATCAGACATGAATGATTGTGTTGAATAAAAATCACATCAAAGTCAAATATCGGCCAAGCTATCACCTGGACTGATGATTGCTTAGTCCAAAATGACAAATGCACTTAGTTTTAACACGCACACACACGCACCTGAGTGTCTTCCTGTGCATGTCTTCGTCTGTGATTCCAACATAGGTGAGTATTTCATTCCACACTGGATTCAGGGAGTTGCGGATTGTCCTCGTTTTCAATTTGTTGGCCTGAAACACATTTTAACAGAGACATAATTTATAACCATATATTAAAACAACATCAAACTCACCAACATTGCAGCTTTACAAAAAGCTTGAATTATCCTCTTTCTATCTGCAGCGTTTGTTTCATAAAAATCCACCGTCGACATGTTATGAGCTAAATGGTAAATGGTAAATGGTGCATTTATATAGTGCCTTTATCCAAGGCGCTTTACAGAGATTGTGCATTACATTCACCCATTCACACACACATTCATACACCGATGGCAGCGGAAACCATGCAAGGCACCAACTAGCACATCGGGAGCAATTAGGGGTTCAGTGTCTTGCTCAAGGACACTTCGACAGTAACTCTGCAGGGGGAGCCCGGGTTCGAACTGGCAACCTTGCGGTTACCATCCAGGCACTCTACCCCTGAGCCACCGCCGCCCACGCCGCCCCCGCTACACGCCCACGCACACGACCACGCCGCCCCCGCTACTTTGACATTGTTTAATACAATCAGATAGGACTTTTCTATTTGGACAAATGGGCTGTCAATGGGAAATTGCACCTAGTTACCACCTTGTTGGCAAGATGGCAGCGGTGTGCATAAGGTCAATTGGTCCGTGTTGAGGGGTGGGGAGGGCGAATTTGTCACTGGACGTAATCCTATTGGCTGGGGCAGTGCCTGTCAGCAGGGAGTGTTGGGGGAGGAGCAGGACGAAGGCTCTAGTCTACGCTCTCCCGGTGGTGGCTCCTCACTGGTAGGTCAGTCCGATACAACAGCAGTGACACACTGTCTCACCTTGCAGGCTCCAGGCAGGAGATGCAGTTTGACGTAGGGGTCCGCTAGGCCGTTGAAGTCCATGGGCTTGAGACCCTGCGGAAAGGACAATGTCAGTTCTGATTAAACACCATGTGGTCAGTGTGCGTGTGCACGCACAAACACACAATACTCCCAATACAACCTGAGGATGGCTCAGGTGTGAGCCACTGTGTGGATTGTATCCCCGCTTTGTTTTGATGATTGATGCATGTCATTGTTTTTAAACTCATACACCGCCAGGAAGGCTTTTAACGCTTTTAACTTATTTTTCTTAACTCCCTGGCCCTAATAACGTCTTTACTGTGTTTGTTTTCGTAAATTAAAGCCTATTTGATCATACTAAAGGTTCACACAGAAGCATCAAAAGTAGCAGATCCACAAGCTTGAAACACGGAGTGAATGGACACGATATGAATGAATGATAACCCACCTTTTAAAGGATACAATATTAGAAATAAGACATGGAGTGAGAAGATCTATTTTATACTCTGCAGTTTCAGTAAGTCCAGTTTTCATATCAATAGGTTCAAAATAACAGCATATAGCAAATATGTATTTGTTTCCATTCAAGTGTTTATAGCTTACTGCAGTGAAGTCTTTTTTTTTTTTTACTTCTAATATATTTTTTATCCCACGATTTTGTAACCCATTTTTCACCCCTGTGTCAATCATCTAATGTGATCCTGGGCTCTACACACCCTCCGCCAACCTGGGGAGAGCAACGGACTTAACTCATGCTTCCTTCATGCTTGAGTGTCCAAGTTGCTCCTTTTCACCTGACAGGGGGGAGTTTCCCTGGTTGGACGTAGCGCGTGGAAGGAACACGTTATTCCAACCAGTTCCTTTCCCCTCCATCAGGCGCCCCGGCTGGCCAGGGGGAGGCAGTTTAGAGACCAGGATTACTGCATGTTTTTGTGAGGGTACCTACCCTACCCTACCCTTTTTTTTTTTACTTGGTTCATTTACACTACAGTAATAAATCGGCAGGTTCACACAATGTCTTTCGGGGACACTTAGGCTTACGGCATTTTAGAGACGCTGATTAAGACGCTAGTTGAGAACATTTCACAAACATGAACCACCCAACATGTCATCATTTTGCAGACTGACAATAGCAGATCTACAATGTACAACGTGTGCAATAAGATTACGCATTCTATCAGAGGGATGTATAGATTTAGATTAGCATGTTGAGAGACAATCAGGTTGTTATCCATCATTAGGAGACCAAGCAGACTTTTCCTTCAGTTAAATAATGTGTTAATTTGCTACAATGGCCATAAGTGCCATGTGTGTGTACCGATACATATCAGTAAAATTATAATGGCAACCTGAAAAGGTATTTTCATATCAAATATGCCACATGTCTCCGATCACAAATCATATTAAAACAATCCCATAATCGTATGCCAGTGATTGTCATCCTGGCTCCCCCACATTGCATCATATCCTGTGAAGTGTGCTTTCTGTTCTGGGGTAATACAAAATCTAATCTAATACAAAAGAAAGAAGAAAAGAAAAAAAATCCAATCGACATTTCCATCCAAATCCTCTCCATGAATGTGAGTTGCTTCATAGCTTTGCTATGTCAAAGTTACAAGGGCCACTTCCAAAATCAAATTTCGTCAGTCTGTTATAGATCAATTGGCTGCTTAAAATTCTACACACAAAATCCACTTTGCCTAGTGGACAGAATGTGCTCCCACTATTCCTTGGGATACTTACGATGGATTCTTTACTGTATATGAAAGCGTATGTCCTAGGGATGCACCGAAAGGGAAATTCTTGGCCGAAACCGAATACCGAATATAGGAAACAGTTGGCCGAAAACCGAATACCGAATAGCCGAATACAGCTTTGTTGTAAAGCTACCTGATTATGGCAAAATACATGATTATGGATTTTCATAATCGATTCATCGGGTGATTAGTTAAACGATTAATCGGATTATGGCCCCTTTTTTGCAATTACCTTTAAAAAAATGCTTCAAGTTATTGTAGGCATGTTGTAACTAACAATAAAGACAATAAAAATGAATACTCCTTCAAAATTTATATTTTACCCCCTTTTTAATACAATTTGATTTCATTGCCATTCCTTGTACTTGTAATGATACTGTAATCTGTAATGTTGACTGTGTATAGCTGACTGTCTTTCTTCCCATTTCTATCTCTGGGACCCCAATTTATTTTTATTTCTATTGTAAAAATCAATGTAAATTTTGAGAGTGTATTTGGTTCCATTTTTGCACTCTGTTACAGACCGGCCCCACTTGGTTTACTTCCTAACTATCTATAATTTAGCTGGAACTCCCACTATGAGAACCACTGTCCTACACAGTGTGTGGGCACGCACGCACACGCACGCACAAACACACACACACACACACACACACACACACACACACACACACACACACACACACACACACACACACACACACACACACAATGGCATGCTAGCTGATAGGGGAAAACGTTCTTATTTAGCAGCCATATTAGCATGTTCTCTAGGCTCTAGTATCACATATGCCAAAGTTAAACAGCACTGAACAACTGATCATTGTTAAGCAAAACGTTCACGGACGTTCTGCTTTTGCCCTGCCTGTGCCCACTTCAATGCGCTGCTGAGATTACACACAGGTGGAACAGATTTGAGGAGCTAACGAGCAAGCTACTGCTAGTGTTCGTCGTAGCCTGCATGCAAACTCACAGATTCAGACATTGGGGAGCATTTTTTGTCATACGACAAAAGAATAGACAGTGGCGGTGCTCACAAATACCATGTTTTGGGACCTGTTGATGAGCTCGCAGATTTCGTGGAGCGCATCGCAGCCACAGCACAGAGCAACTTGACGCTGTGTGTGTGTGTGTGTGTGTGTGTGTGTGTGGGGGGGAGACTGAAGTTGGGAGAGAGAGAGAGGTAGATGATATATTTTCGGCCTATTTGAGCCGAAACCGAATAGGCCGAAAATACATTTTTTGCCATTTTCGGCCGAATATTTTCGGTGGCCGAATTTTCGGTGCATCCCTAGTATGTCCGTATCCTCATAATGACCCATTGTGTTTAACCACTTTGAAGGGCCATAAAACCCTAGGCTGCTTTTATAGCTTTCAAGTTCATGTTAAAACTACCACAGATCAAAACCTATTACAGGCTAGTAAACAGTGCAGCTAATCAGATTCATAATGGGTGAGTTAGATGTAGGAATGCCCAGATTGAGCCAATGTGCGCACCCAATAAATATAGCACTCCCATTGTAATGTGATTAGCTGTGGCGGTGTTGGTTACATCATTATGCACTATGACAATGGTAACCTTCGGCTAGCTGTCTATCTAATCTCCTACAGAGCTTTCAGCACCACGGATAGAGACACTAGTTCCAGTCTGTGTAGAGCTTTCAGCACCATGGATAGAGTCACTAGTTCCAGTATAGCTGTGTACAGAGCTTTCAGCACCATGGATAGAGACACTAGTTCCAGTATAGCTGTGTACAGAGCTTTCAGCACCATGGATAGAGTCACTAGTTCCAGTATAGCTGTGTACAGAGCTTTCAGCACCATGGATAGAGTCACTAGTTCCAGTATAGCTGTGTACAGAGCTTTCAGCACCATGGATAGAGACACTAGTTCCAGTATAGCTGTGTACAGAGCTTTCAGCACCATGGATAGAGTCACTAGTTCCAGTATAGCTGTGTACAGAGCTTTCAGCACCATGGATAGAGTCACTAGTTCCAGTATAGCTGTGTACAGAGCTTTCAGCACCATGGATAGAGTCACTAGTTCCAGTATAGCTGTGTACAGAGCTTTCAGCACCATGGATAGAGTCACTAGTTCCAGTATAGCTGTGTACAGAGCTTTCAGCACCATGGATAGAGACACTAGTTCCAGTCTGTGTACAGATACTTTCAGCACCACGGATAGAGACACTAGTTCCAGTCTGTGTAGAGCTTTCAGCACCATGGATAGATTCACTAGTTACAGTCTGTGTACAGAGCTTTCAGCACCATGGATAGATTCACTAGTTACAGTCTGTGTACAGAGCTTTCAGCACCATGGATAGATTCACTAGTTACAGTCTGTGTACAGAGCTTACAGCACCATGGATAGAGACACTAGTGCCAGTATAGCTGTGTACAGAGCATGTTTTCTTGTATGTGTAGGCATGACATTTGCATGCAGTCATCTTTCTATAGTATAGTTGCCAACCATTGCCATATTGTCATTGTCGGGTAGAAACTAGGGATGTGAACGACTCAGTATTTGGCGAGCCAACGTGTCGCGCCCATTTACCGATGTGTCAATAGATTTTTCTCCTTTTTTTTGGCTGCGCATCAGTTGACACTTGACAGGAGAGCACAACACTGCATTGACTTTGATTTTGATTTGTATCAAAGCCAAAATGAAAAATATTTTATTTTGTAAACATGATTGTGTTTATTAAAGGTATATTCAGTGATTTCACTCAAAAAACCTTAGGTTTCGTTTTTGGCTGTGGGACCCAGCCTTTCGTCCAATCAGGATAGAGAGTCAAAAACGAAACCTAAGGTTTTTTGACCCCCAGGGGTTAACTGGGGACAGGGAGGAACTCCTTATATGGCCAGCACACTCTATAGTAGGGAGGATTATCACAACAAAACAAAAAATAAGTGATATTTGAATTAAGTGAAATCACTGAATATACCTTTAAACATAGAATCGTTGTTTAATCAGTACGCTACAACAGTAGGATTCACTAGCCTCGCATAGCCAGACAAATCTGCCATTGCAAAAAATGTGCATAGTGTGTGCAGAATTGCAGCCAAGATGATCAACGGGAAAGGCTTCCTGATGGCATTTCTCGAATCATCTTGGCCGTAAACTTTGTGCAATCTATGCGCAAGCAGCTCACTACTGGCCAATCACGGTGGATTGGCCAGTAGTGCGGTGGATCCATAATAACGCCACACAGAGTTATAAATAGACACCGACGAGAGACATGGGCCCTCATTTATCAACCGTGCGTGCGCCAAAATATGGGTGCACGCCGAAATTCCCGCAATTGTCGGCATTTACCATTTCTGCCAAAGCTTGAAATTGAACTTGAGTAGGACAAAAAGTCACGTCTGGTCGGGAGCTGTCGTACGCTTTGTCCTCGGCTGTTTTTCTGTCGTACACAAGCGGAGCAGCATTGTCTGAACTGCTGACACGCTGTCACAGGCATCTAAGCATATGTTTTCACTCCTAAAATGTTAATATAAAACTATGTAGGCTATATACATAAAAAATACATAAAAAAATAAAAGAGATTTCCAACTTTACAAGTAATTAAAATCGTGCAATTAAAAACAATATAACATGTTTACAATGTATTAGTTTGTGCTTAATCTAACACTGCTTTACTGGCCTTGTTATGCGAGCGCACTTTTGAGATGATTTGGGAGCGAAAGCGGCATGACATCAGATGCCTCATGCCTTTATATGTCACTGTACTGTGATATTATTTAAAAAAAGGCATACATGGACTGCACGCCTTTATTTCCAAGTGACAATGACAAGCATACAGCTTGCCTATTTGCAATTGTAGCAGCAGGCTATAGGCGCAAGGGGCTTAATCATTCACCATTTATAAGTGCTTTGGGGCGCAAGGGGCTTAATCATTCACCATTTATAAGTGCTTTGACAGTTCAGATAAAAGTGAGATAATTTTCGGGGGTCGGGAGGACGGGACCGCAGCGTGTGTCGCCAACACATACCAGCACACATGCAAGCGGCAAGCCTTCATCCATATGTTTATGATTCGTTCATCAATGATCAAATCACTACATAAACGTTGATTATGACTGCCTTGACGACATGATAGACTATCTCTCATGCAGGCATCACTCACCCACAGGACTTATCACAGCAGTGCGCAGTCTCGCGCCTTCGCCGTGCACTGCGCACGAATGGTAATGAATATAGGCCAGCCTACAAACGTATTCCATTCATTGCGATGCGATGTCGATGTGTCATGTAGGTGCGTGCGTGCGTGGACATGACAGCAAGGCAAGCGAGGTGAGAGGGAAACAGACAGGGTAGGCCTACAACTTTATTTAATTCATGCAGGTGTTCGTTCTTTATTTATTTAACAACACACCAGTTAGTTGGGCTTGCAAGTTGCGTGTGCGTGCGTGTGTGCGTCTGTGTGTGTGTATGAGAGGGGGGTGAGGCGGGCAGCAAGGCACGGGAGACACTTTTTTTCCCCCTGTAACCATGATTTCCAGATCGTATTGCAGTGTTCATGTCGCAAAAACGAGGGCGAGGCTCGATTTCATAGGGCGTGCCAGATATATTTCAGCCGTCACATTTATTAACGTCAGAACGAAATTAAGGATCAGCTGTTTGCGATCACTTTATAAATGCCGTGGCGACGTGGGTGTACTACGAAACCTACACTCTAATCTGTGGCAGATTTTACACTGAATTGATAAATGAGGGCCATGCAGTGTGCACAGAGATACAGACTCGTACAGTTCCCTTTAACATTTGGAATACATTTGATAATTTCTTTTAACATTATAGTAACGTTTATAACGTTTATGAAGTCATTACAAAAATGTATGTTAAAAAAGAAGACACATTTTTCTATTATTTGAGTCGAGATGAGCATGTGTCGACAATCAAGTCGATTTTTTACTTTTCCCATCCCTAGTGGAAACTAGATTGTTTTATATATATATATTTTATAAAATAGTGAAAATAGCCGATCTACAATCTCACGCAATGTAAAAAAGCAGAAATATGGAGATACAAGGTTTCTGCCCATCAGCGACGATATGCAAAATCAGCTTCCTTTCACACATATTCTCAAACATTAATATGAAATGAAAGCAATAGCCTAGTTTACAGCTGTCGGATTACTGTAAAATGACATTTGTGTAATCCACTTGTCTTCTCCTCAGCATTTGCCTTGGCTTGCAAACTGTCTCTGCTGATGTGAACAGATCACTAGGCACACGCTTGTAAATGAGGTACGAGTCAACAGTAGCTACTAGGGTTGTAACAATCCACTCAGCTCACGGCTTGTGATTCACGATCTTGGGTTCGCAATACGATTTTCTCACCATTTTCTTTAAACTAAATCTGATTCCAGACAAATTATGACCAAAAAACATTATTTAATTGTTCAATGGTTCAATGGTTCTCAGACTAGAGGAATAATATATAAAATTACAAAATAGTTTAGTTGTTGTTGTTAGAGTGCCTGGCAGAGTTGTTCTGGAGTAGTTCCAACGGATTGTGTGGCCCTGGTTTTGCACTAGTGGGACTGATTGAGGGTCGCCTGAGTGAGGGGTATGATGTTCGAGAGACCCGAAATCCCGATGACTTTGGGATACATTTACAATTTAGGCATTTAGCAGACGCTCTTAATCCAGATCGATTTACATTAAGCAAGAACAAAAAAGCATGGGAATACATCACATAAAAAGCATTTATCATGAAACATGCGTAAGCTAAGAAAGTAACAGTGGAATATCTATATAATGAAACTATACATATAAACTATACATATATACTATACTATGCTATACATTATGTACTATGACGTGCTATGACTACATACAATTATAGTGCTGTCTACATAACATGCTATAAGTCTGTATCAAATGCTGTCTAAGTCTACAGAAATGCTATCTAAGGGGGTAGGGTAAGTGCTATGGGCCATGATGGAGTCTGAAAAGGTGGGTTTTCAGACTACGGCGGAAGATTGGGAGTGATGCTGCAGTTCTGACTGCAATGGGAAGTGCATTCCACAGTTTTGGAGCCAGAAGGGAGAAGAGTTTGGGACGTGTGGAGCGTTGTCCCGGCGTTTTTAGTGACGGTACTTCCAGCTTTCCTGCGTTGGCTGATCTGAGTGCGTGGGAGGGTTTGTAGGGTTCAATCATACTTGCAAGATTTGGGGGAGCCATACCTTTGGTTGCTTTGAATGCCAGCATCAGAGATTTGTATTCTGTGCGGGCAGTGACCGGGAGCCAGTGGAGGGAGCGGAGCAGGGGGAGACATGTGATAATTTTGGCTGGTTGAAGACCAAGCGAACTGCAGCATTTTGGATCAGTTGGAGAGGCTTTAGTGCACATGCTGGTAGGCCAGTAAGGAGGGAGTTACAATAGTCGAGTTTTGACAAGACTGTTGTCTGGATTAGGAGCTGGGCTGATTCCTGGGTGAGGAACAGTCTAATTCGTCGTATGTTATAGAGTGTGAACCTACAGGATCGAGTGACAGCTGTGATGTGAGTTTTGAACGAGAGTTGACTGTCCAGGACAACACCAAGATTCCTGGCTGTTGGGACAGACGTTACCAGGGCGTTGTCTACGGAAATAGTTAGCTCCCGCATAGGGCAGGACTTAGCTGGGAAGAAGAGAAGCTCAGTCTTGTCTGGGTTCAGCTTGAGGTGGTTGGAGGACATCCACTGAGGATACGTCCCAGGTGCATCCATGCAATGTTTTTTTTGTTATAGTCTGTGATTAGGAGGTCGGGGTTCAATCCCTGGCCAAGTCGTACCAAAGACAATAAAAATGGGACCCAATGGCCCTTTCTGAAACCAGTCCCTTGACTTGAAGTGCTCTCGGGAGGTTCCCTCGTCAGGAAGTGCCCCTCCAGCTGAATCAAGTTCCCTTGATTAGGGTGCTGGGTTTAAAAAACTGTTTGGAGATACACTCGCCCTCCTTGTGAAGAAACAGGAAACAGACACTATTCGTTGCCATGGTTACCATCATGCAATTGTGTTACCTGTTATTTTGTTTGTACAGTTATACTGCATTGCATCGTGTATGTTTGTGTGACATGTGGATTTCATTAATATGGAAAAAGGAAATACAGCATGACTGTCAAAAATGACATATACATCCATGGTGTTTATAAATCATTGTGTTAAAAGTTGTTTTGTTTGTGTGGTTTCATTTATAGTTTTTCACGGTGGGGTAAATAAAGAGCCCTTATGAACATCAGTTGGAGCGTTGTCTATTCTGCATCAGATGAAGATTGTTTAGGAGGAGTTTATTCATCATTTATTTGTAGTGGTACTTCCATTTGTAGGTCGCGGTTTCCATGCGGACAGAAAGCAGGGCTGCACAAGGCAATCAAGTCTAGATCGGCACAGACTCGCTCTTGAGGGCTTTATAAGCCACTTCCACTCAAGGCTGCTTGGTTTCGGACAACACTTAATATGGCGCAGCCTTGCGTGAACGTAACATATCGAGGGCAAGTGTGTAGGGCGAGTGGCGAGGAGCTGGTTTCAGAAAGGGGGAATGCCTCCTTGGATGGCGCTCGACATCCAGGGCCAAAGGACCTTTATGGGTCTCTAACTCTGGTATAAATCAGTTAAATAAACCCTAATGATTTTGATTGGGGTTCGTCCGTGTCCTTATGCATGTCAAACTGGGGGTCCTTTGATAAAACAAATATTGTAATCTCTGCTGTAGCCTAACCTTGAGAAGACGAGAGAATGGGTGAGCTTCCTCCTCATCACCGGGGGATAACAATTACCTTCTCAGCTGGAAAAGACCGAATCCGTCACGTGACCTCTTCAACGAGACCCAGAGCAGCATGAAAGATTGCTCCTAAATATGCGACAACCGGCGTGGCATTTCACCACGGAGGAGAGCACTTAATGACACACCTGCGACAAAGGGCAGCATCTCCAGCATGCTGATGTTGTACATATTTTATCCGCTGTTCAATCACAATCACCATGTTCACATGCGAGGAACTTGATTAGGTGCGTTGCTGTCAGAACCTGCTGATGGATCAAGCGTAGTTAATATTTAGTCACAAAGGTCTTGATGATACTTTTCATTGGTTCAATATTTATAAAACCCCCACACACACCGAACGACTTTAACATTCACTTACACAAAGGAAAGAAATATCACAAATTGCAGCTTTTCAAGCTTGTATCTGCTATTTATTTTGTCTACTTTCGTGTGATGACGAAATAGGGCATTCATTTATGAACAAGGTTTCGGCTGACAACAACGATATAAAATATCCAAAAAGTATTTCTAAGAATAAAAGTAGAGGTGTGGTGGCGGAATTTATATATTGCCAAATAGATGCCTTCCACTCGATCTTATTGAATGTCCAGTCAGCAACTTTCCACACCAATGTGCTAATTCCAACTCTACTGCAGCTGTCAATCTAACAGCTGACTTCCCCCCCATGGACTGCTACGTCTCCTGCTACACTGTCAGCGGAATCTGTCTTAAGTACATACCATACAATGGATGTTCTTAACTTAACCAGCCAGGTTTGTACTGTCAGCTACTGTAGTATAGCCTGTTCATCGTTAACACAATTTAGGGAGAGCTTCTCTGGGTATGAAGAGGTGTCAAAGACGACACCAGCTCAGGGAGCTCATTGCCCTGTTGGGGCAGGGAGAGGGAGGACTTGACAGCTCTGGTCTAGCAAGCCAGGCCCTGTTTTGATGATCATGCTTCAACGAAACTTTGTCTTCATACTTGTGGAATATATAGACCTATGTCAGGTACACGCAGTATGAGCGATAACGGAAGTGTACTGGATATGCTGTCTTGGTATATATTGTATCCTCTAATGTCACAGCATATTGCACTGGTCACTTGTACTGGATATGCTGTCTTGGTATATATTGTATCCTCTAATGTCACAGCATATTGCACTGGTCACACAGGTTGCTCTCAAGCAACAATCATTTTGGTTTGCTGCTATTGTGGGGAAAGGTTTAGCTCAAAATAGCTCTACGACAAGCACACAGCGCATCGCAATGCATTTAAGTTGTTAAAGGTGGAGTAACTAACTTCCAGTCTTGTAAAATAAGCCATCTGGCCAAAAGGATAGTAATCAAATTGACCCTTATTTGGTTAAATGTATTCACCCTCAGAGTTATGTCCATGCATACTAAAGTGGGGGTCCTTGAAATTAACTACTGGTATAAGCCATTGAGTGTTTGAGAGGAGGGGGGGGGGGCACCCTGCACCCTGCAGTGACCTGATAGCTGAGTGGTTATCACCATTAATCTGCCAACTTTGGACAAGACCAGAATTATCTCTCATTTACAATATATTCCCCCGTTTTGGCTCCAGAACAGCACAGACAGACAGTGGACCACCATAATGGAACCCTCACAAACCTGCTTACCAAAGACCTCATCAAAGCTAAACTACATCCTGGCTCTTCCTTGATGCTGAAATATAAACCAGTGTTCTTGCATTAATTAAAAGAATAATGAATCGTCCACTCCACAGCCCTCCTCTGAGAGACAGACCAAGTAGACGGAAACGTTGCCATCTTATAATGAACATTAGTGAAGACCAATTACTAATTTGTTGAAAAGTCCTTTAAAGTGGATAAGACTATGTCTTGCACTAAAGGGCGAGCATGAATTATTAAGTGTGAATGAAGCACAGCTCACACGTCTCATGAAATGCGCCTAGTGCTGTATGTGAAAGAGCACAGAGGCAGGGATGTTAATAGTTAATCGTTAATCGATGAATCACTGTTAAGAAATTAATCAATTAAACTTAACAGTTAATTATTAAACAAAAGTTATTTCTGTATATCATCAAAATGTAGATTTTTATGTTAGACATTGAGGGAAATTAAGATTCTCAGATTTGTTTTAACAAAAAAAGCGAACTGTTTCAGCGAACAGCTGGGCCTGTTCTCCTTCAGTGCAAAGGTTTTGTTTGTGTCTATTGGTATCTTATGCTAATGTCTGTTTGTATTGCATTGTTTTAGTTTTAACCGTACAGCACTTTGATTGACCTGGCCATATTAAATGTTCTTTATAGACAGATCCACAGACGGATGCCCTGCTCGCAGCCAAGGGATTTCCTGTAGGTGGAGCCAACATGGCTGTTGTGTAAACAGTCAGCTCTGAATGTGAAAGTGACTTGTGTTCACCTGCTCATGTAACTCTTTTACATGACTTTTACTAACACTAACTTTACAAAGATGCCCAGAACATTGGGACTTACGTACCTGTGTAGTTTGTGGCTGCTCCAACAGTATATATGGCAGAATTCGACTTTGGATTGAAACGGAATGGTAAATACTGTAAACCTCTACGAGCGTCTGCCCAAATTTCGCTGTGCATTAAGTAATGCGGTAAAAGCTGCTCAGCGGTGGCTCCATAGAGGTATAAAAGGATAGAGGGAGGACCGGAACTACAGCAATGGAAGTTGCTCAGTGGCGTTTTGAAGCACCCTGAAGACTGCCGGAAGTACCATTTTAACTCAATGGCACGAGTGATCGTAAGAGCAGCCCGGACCTCAAATTTGAACGTCCATCCACCTCCATGAAAGTGCTGCAGTTCCACTTTTCGCTAGTAGGTAGTGGCAGCTTCAACATTGGATAGCCTTACTGGGGGCTTGGGGTGGCTCAGACGAAGCAGTGAAAGGTCCTGAAAGATACGTCGGTCTTATCCAATTTTTCTGTTGTATGAACACAAGGCTGCTGTACTTTATTCCTCATACTTTAAATGCTCTATAATAATAATAATTTGTCAAATAAATCGTAAATCTATTTGATGTCACTGTTATACTGCACTGATGTACTGAATAATATGATGTCTTGTTAATAATAGTAAAGTAATACATTCTTCTTCTTCTTCTAGCATTTAAAGTATGAGGTATAAAGTACAGCAGCCTTGTGTTCATACAACAGAAGAATTGGGTAAGACCGACGTTATGTGTCTTTCAGGGCCTTTCAGGTCACATGGGACGCTCAGCAGTGCCGCTGAGCGTCCCATGTGACCTGTCTGCCCCAGCCTATCCATCCCTGTGTTGAATGTTATTGAGTACACCTGTGTATATAGTTTCCCAGTATACAGTATATGCCCAAAGAGAGGTCCTGCAGAAGGTAGGCTCATCGTTGCTCAACAGGGACAATTTGCATCAGAGTCTGGGCACTGGTGCTACTGACTGGTGCTACCGGTTTCCCTACTATTGTCTGTTAGTGTTACTTCTACCTATAGTGCCAATATGTATCTTATATTGTAACTACTATTTTTCTTTTTTTTCCCTGCACTGTGCGCTTTCCTATGCAGGGGTCGAACTCTGAAAACGGCTGACAGGTTAATAATGTTCAGAAATACAGATCCTGACAGAACGGTTCGGGGAGAGAACAGCTCACTCACCTTGGCCCTGAGTATGGTGCATCGCAGCTCGCTGGAGCTCTGATCATAGTGCAGCTCAAACTCCAGCGACCCCAAGGCAGCTAGAGAGATGGCAAAGGCAACACATAGAAAGCTTACAACACTGGTTCTCAAATGGTTAAATGTGGCGCTTGCCCCCATTAACGCTTATAGCGTACAAATGGAACTAAATGGACCTGCTGGCCTGGGGTCCATTTGGTCCCATGTCTACGCTCTAAGAGTTACATACTGTAGGTCCCTTTGGTTCCATACATTTAGCTGGGGACCCCCTGGAACCACCTCAAAGACCCCCTTTCGGGTCCCCGGACACCACTTTGAGAACCGCTGGCTTAGAACACATCAAAGACAGGACATTAGCATGAATCAGGGGAAGGAAAATAAAGAAAACTCGTCACATCAGAAGACAACATAGCCTAAATGCCTCCCTCAGAAAAAGAATGTGTCTCATTGGATTGAAAGCATGCAGTGGGACGACAGGCATAAATCTGGCCAAACACACAGGATGCAAATCCCCTTTACTGTACCAACAGCTGTCACATCAATCTCAACACGGCACATCACTTGTCAACACGCCAACACGGAAAATCCTCTTAAAAGCGAGGTGCAAGCAAATTAACTGGAGCTCCGATACATGCGCATGCACACGGATTAGGTCCATTGTCGCTGTCGGGAAGAAACCATGTTTCGCCACGTTTCACCTTTTTAGTCTTTCTTGGAAATGGATCCACAAAAATAATAACTTAAATAAATAAATACACAGGTTGAAACAAGTGGTTAAGTCTGTCTGTGTGTTTTTCATATTCAACCGGTTTCCACCGGCCAGCGATAATAATCGTATACTGTGCATACATCCAACATGTGAACCCAGCTTACAACATACAGTATGCATGATGGCAACATGTTTAAATGGTGTTACATCAAAAAAGTATAAACAATGCTTTCTACACTACACTTTTTTTCTAGTGTCACATGGAGGAAGTAACCCTGCCAACTTTAAATCTACTTTTAGCCTATTAAGACCTGAGGCTGATTCTACAAATGTCTTCTAAATCCTAACAGTTTTCTGAAATACGTACAGTATGTTGCTATTATCAGTGGTGCTCTAACATTTTCATGCCAAGGACCCCCAACATATGTATTTGGCCGTGGACCCTCATCTCAAAATAATTTCTTCCCCCAATAGCAATGATTTGAATTAAAAATGTTAAAATATCCATCAAAAATAGCAGATCTACAAGCTTGAATATCTGCTATTTTTGAATAGTCAAAGAAATCTAAATCAGAGATGCTTTTCCCGGTTAAGGCCAACGTATAGCCTACCTGTACACTTGACAATAGCATTAGTGTGGACATGACTATACATCATGTTGCAAGTGTCAACAACAGGTAAGCAGTGCCAAGCAGCCATTGTTCATGGTTCACATGGTTATAAATGCCGCCAATATGTTCCTTCTGTCATTATTCCCGGCTTCCTAAACTCCTCGTCTCGATACAGAGAAATAATTACTAGGAAGTGAAGTTGACAGCCAAACTGCCCAAATGTCTTGTGGACGCTACCAGTAGGCCACATATAATGCCTACTATTATTTTAACATTTTCACATACGCTTCATGGAACTAAAAGACGTTTCGAGCCTTAAGGCTCTTCCACATTTTAGATTTTAGCATTGGCTATTCAAAAATAGCAGACGATATCTGCTATTTTTGAACATGTTTGAAGAATCTTGGTAGTGTGTGAAAACTACAGATTTTAGAAGGTATTTGTAGAATCGTCCTCAAGGTCTTGCTACATTGACTGCCAAGTATAATGAATGCATCCGCCGCCACTGCCAGCGTTTGTACAGTGAAGACCCTTGAAGGCCCACGGGTCCTGAGACGTGACCCGGAAGTAAACAACGGCTGTGTAAACTGTCAAGTGATCGTATTTTCTTTTACCTGGAAAATATTTTTTTGTAAACAATCATCGATTATTTAGTTATGGGCCGTGAATAAAGCTTGTTTTGACTGAAAATGCAATCTATAGGAAAATAATCTGAGATAAATGCGTTTTTGTAAATCATTGAGGCTGATGGAGACAGAGTTGTCACTTCTGGTTAATACCCTAAAATGACAAGTTAACTTTAGAGTAACATTTTAAAGGTCGCTGGTTTGACCCCTACTGCTGACACAAGGGTGCATTTTTGCACCTGGACGTTGACATTTGGTGGGTGGTATTCTCTGATCTCTTGGATGCTGTGTGTGTGTGTGTGTGTGTGTGTGTGTGTGCGTCATTTGTTTATTTAGACAGGACACTGCATATTAATGAACAAATCATATCAATGCAAATGGATTTTGCAAATATACTAATTTACGTCTGATGTATAGACAGTTTATGCCTCCCAATGATGTCATACTGATCATCTAACTTTAACTTCTAGAGTTTAGGTCACCATCTCTGCCCTGACCGCACTCAGTTAAGTGTCAACTTAAAGCTGAATGTCTATTTGCATAACAAATATAGGCAGCCTGCAATATGTGGCTGTCATCAGAGAAATCCCAGGCCAGCCAGGTGCTGTAGGCTGTTATTTATGAGTGTTAGAGTAAGTGTTCACGTCCATGTCAGGGCAAGCTGCCCTTCTCCTATGGTTGTTGTCCTCAAGTCAATACTCATGTCTTTCACAGAACGTTCAGTCAACTGTGTCTTTATCATACGCAGATGCTGCCTACTGTATGTGTCTCCTCGTTGATTCCGTCAATCCACTGATCAAGTCCTCCTTCCTTCCGCGGACATATTTCAGTACATCTTTAATAGAGCGTCCGGTGTCACCAAGATCTGCTGGCTGTCGCTTAAATGTCCTCAACACGTCACCGCGGTCATGAAAGTTCACCTCAGACTTTGCTGTTGTTGTCTAGTCCCGAGTATAGGTACGCTGGCTGTCCACGTTGAAACCAGCGGCAGTCCTTATAGTCTCAGAATGTGTAGATCGTAGTCTTGACTCTTCACTGGACGAATGCAGAAGATGCACAGCTTCAACACCTGTTAGTGGCTCAGTGTTACTCCTGGTGTACTGTGACTCGGAGGGAATAGGATTTTTTTTGTGAAATGGTACGGTGCAGCCGTAGTCATAATAGTATCATCACTGTGATTAAGGCCTTCCCTCAAACTTTGTCCCTCTTTACAGAACCTATAAAATCTCATATCATCGAATGAAGGGTATTTCTTTTGCACAATGTCCACTGGGGTTATCCATGTGTCCTTAAAAGCCATCATAACTACTAAATAAATACAAAGATAGTCTCACTGTCATAAGCTCTCAAATAGCATCACACTGTCATGCTGCATCTCCTCTCATTCACACATACTCATTTGCATATAACTGGCCCCAGGCTGCAGAAGGAACACTTCTGTCTCACTCAATCATTTTAACTCTCATCACCATCCACAAAGGAAATAAAGAAATAAAGTCAGAACTACTGACAGTCTGCAACTTAAAAGGTGCAGAAATGTTTTTTTAGAGGTTAGCAGCTGTGAACAAAGTCAGTGACTGATGGGGAATTGATTCACCCACACACTGTCTCACACCCAACTAATTACTCAAAACAACAGTGACTGTTTGTTTTTGTCCCTGTTTTTGTAAAATTACTCATGCAAAGTTTAAAAACGTAACTTAAAGGAGAATTCCATGCTAGAATGCTTTCTTACCTTTCTTTGTAGTTGTTACGTCCCCACCAAAGAGGTCCAGGTGTTTTTGTGTGCAAAAACTCCTTATTGGCTATTTTCCCTACCATAAGCCCTCAATGAATTGCATTGCATCGAATGAGAATTGAATGGGGCTATGGGGTGTTATGCTAGTTCGCTTATTTCCATCGAAAGAAGTAGTAAAGTGTGCCGCTTGGGATATTATTTACATTATGAAGAGAGGATATATACAAAGAAATTATCATTTTGAGCGATGGAAATAAGCGAATTAGCACAACACCCCATAGCCCCATTCAATTCCCATTCAATTCAATGCAATTCATTTAGGGCTTATGGTAGGGGAAATAGCCAATAAGGAGCTTTTGCACAAAATAACACCTGGACCTCTTTGGTGGGAACGTAACAACTACAAAGAAAGGTAAGAAAGCCTTTTAGTATGGAGTTCTCCTTTAATTAAAGGAGCATTCAGTGATTTGGGTGATTTAGATAACCCCCGGTCTGCCCCAGTAACAAGATATGCACATGTACGCACTACAGTGGGGGGACACGCAACAGGCCAACAGCATGCATACCAAGGCCCGCCCCCGCTCGATCATGATTGGTGGAAGGACCCTCTTTAATATGATTGGATGAAAGCTGGGCCACCTATAAAACGAAACTTAAGGTTTTTTTTACCCCAGGGCCAGGGGTTAACTGGGGACAGGGAGGAACTCCTTATAATGTCAGCACACTCTATAGTAGGGAGGATTATCACAACGAAACAATTTGAATTAAGTGAAATCACTGAATATACCTTTAATTACCTAATTGTACAAAGGATATACTGTATGAAATATACTAACGTGATAATTTCCAAAGA
The DNA here is from genome assembly GCF_964188405.1 of Protomyctophum parallelum. Taxonomy (NCBI): domain Eukaryota; kingdom Metazoa; phylum Chordata; class Actinopteri; order Myctophiformes; family Myctophidae; genus Protomyctophum; species Protomyctophum parallelum. The sequence goes on along the minus strand of NC_139708.1, from coordinate 10,088,541 downwards.
GAGATTTATTCTCATATTACATTCCGAATTTAGCTTATACCCCAAATTAAAGCCAATATAAATTAAACCTAAATTAAATCCCAAATTTACCTCTGATTTATTGTGTGTGTGTGTGTGTGTGTGTGTGTGTGTGTGTGTGTGTGTGTGTGTGTGTGTGTGTGTGTGTGTGTGTGTGTGTGTGTGTGTGTGTGTGTGTGTGTGTGTGTGTGTGTGTGTGTGTGTGTGTGTGTGTGTGTGTGGGTGTGTCCTCCCTTACAGAGAGAAACAAACTCTCCCCTCTATACTATAGGCCTATACCTCTATTCTATCTATCAGCCTTCTAAGGACAGGAAGGCCTTTGGCACCTGCTGTAACTGGAACGAGGAGTGTCATATTTGATGTAACCGAGTGACCAATAAGACCCTGTAACCATGACACATCACATCCACAGTGAAAACAAATGTTGATGAATAATTGCAGACACACTGTAATTTGACAATAGAATCGCAGTGAGCAGGAAAATAAATTGGCTGGTGGCGGTGTGCGCAGGCTTAAATCGGATGACTGTGGATCCAATATAGCATGGCAAGGCTTTATAAAAACAACAAATGAACACATTAAAATTTCATGTTGTTTTTCAATTCCAACCAAACACCCCAACTCTGATGTATATGTGTGTATGTACTGTATATACCTTAGCACACGTTCTACCTTAAATTATATACTAAATTCCCCATTGCTGCTGTTTTTTCCCCAAACACACGTACAAGTACTACATGCACAGTTGCACACACAGCACAGGCCATATCCGTATCCTCTCGAGTCGCCTCGCGAGTCTGTTTCAATTGCTTTGCTTCATTGCTTCAGTGAGACCCTTTTATCTATTTTTGTGTTTGTGTGTGGCACATAGTGATGATTTTTGGCTGAGCACGGAATGTGATGTATCATGATAAGAGCGCCCCTCACTTCACGCGCGTGTGATTTTTCTTTTTACAACATGCAGTGACTCTACCTAGGAAACTGCAATATTCAGACTAAATTGTATGATCTATTTTGCAATAATAAACAAAAGACTAACCTAATACAAAATATCAATATCACATCATATATCTATTATATATTAGAGAACACATGGCAAGAAACCCAAAGCCAACAGCTACGTCGCTATTGCAACACCCACAACACCATCTTACACACTACACCCACACACACTCACATGGCAGTGACGTCACACACTTACCTTCGCAGTGTGCGGGACCTATCTCCTCCTATCGCGCCCAACACTCGACACCACCCGCCAAAAAATTATCATTGCAGTGCCACCAAAGATGCCTCCCGTCCACACTCACGGCGGCAATGCATTTGTTTACTACAAACATTATCGCCCGAAGCACCCACACCCCCGGAACACTGTTGCCCTTTCACCACGCTAAATTCGCCAGGTCTATGCAAGTGAGCACAAATTACATTCACAAGCCCACAAATGCCATTCAACACACACTACGACTCGCTTACAATTCGCAAACCTGGCAACACTGCCCTGTCTTCTAATAGGCCCACACTAGCTCTCAGAATCTCATTCTGATCTCCCGCAGGAGAAGAGAAACGAGGAAGGGGAGAGGAATTGTAGCCTCACGATTTTGCTGATTCCTTCTAAATCTCTGTATTTAAAATATCGCTCTCTCAGCGAATCTCTTAGTTACATCAACATTGTACTTTGTCAGTAGTTTGTTTGTGCCTACATATTACGATTACACGGAACGCTTTGGCTATTTTCGCCTGCCAGCCAACTGCCGAGTACACACGCCTGCACACACATGCACGCCTGGCTTGCACACACGCACTCTCTCTCTCTCTCGCCACGCCTCTCTCTCTCGCCACGCCCCACACACACACACAGGCTATACACGCACGGCCGCGCCAGCGAGACAGGACGTTATAATCTTGAGTTTCATTAAATAACTGTCTTTCTCCGCACACGCACGTGCGCACACAACATTATTCAAGTGAAATGCGTAACGGCAATATTGGGCTAATATAGGCTACCAATACAGGACGTTATAATCTTCACTTTCATTAAATAACTGTCTTTCTCCACACGCGCACGTGCGCACACAACATTATTCAAGTGAAATGCATAACGCCAATATTGGGCTAATATAGGCTACCAATATGTGGGTAGCCTACAGGGTTTTACCCACGGAATGAATATATATATATATATATATATATATATTCATCTATACCAGGGCTGCCCACACTTTTTTTTTTACTTCAGAGCTACTTTCAAAACAACCAGCTCATATACCCACCAAATAAAACTATCATCCCATTGCAGAAAATAGTTACAAAATGTAATTGAGGCTACATACAGTGGTGTCCCCTTATTCTGTACTAGGCTGACTTCTATAGGTTTTGAAAGGTACCTTTCTTTTCTTTTTTTTTTTTTTCTTTTTTTTTTACCCAGGGAAGTAGCTGAGCACAGGAGCTCATTTTCAGCAACGCCCTGCACATCGAAACACACACACACACACACACACACACGCACACACACACACACACACACACGCACACGCACACGCACACGCACACGCACACGCACACGCACACGCACACACACACACACACAAAATGTCATGTCAAAGGTACCTCTGGAAGCCACACCTCTGATTGGTCGGGTTTAGTCTTAAGGGGTGTGTTTTTTTCACCCACTGTGTAATACAATGAATGGACGGTAGGTGGCAGTAGTACAGAGGCCAGAGAAACTATAAGACAAACGCACATGGAATGGGAAATAGAGGGGGGGAAATGGAAATGGTAGGGTTTTTATTTTTGGTATTTGACTTTGCTACTGATGATTGTACGCAACTATTGCTATGTGTGTTTGAGCTGACAGGCCCTTTTTTATGTCAATCAATCAAGTAATCTCAGGTCATCTCAAGCGGCAGATGCAAAAATAGTTTTTCATATTAAAATTATATATATTTTTAGGGCCATGTCATGTGCTCTACCTGCAAAGCCTTTGTGATCTATAACTTTTGGGCACCGCTTAACGTCAGAGCAGGGGTTTTGTCGGCCAGCGCCAAAAATGCTCCCCGACAGCATAATCGGAGAAACTACCGGGCAGTGTGTATGAGCCATAACGTGTTGACTACACTACACTAATAAGGACACATAATAATAACTAATAACCCATCCGTTACTACATGTGGAGTCAACTCCCGCAAAGCGGCCGCGAAATTCTAGTATATATATATATATATAACAAGCCATTTATTATTTATAGCTGAAAGGTAATTCATCAAATGACACTTGCAAAATGACCTGTTTTAATGAGTTTATGTAAATAAGTAGACATGTTGAATTGCAATTAACTTTGGTCTGCGGTGAGTCAGAATCATTCAGAGGGATGTAATCATGAGTGAGATCTTAACCCCACAGTAATGAGATGTTGACAGAAGCGCTTTGGGACGCATGCTCAACTGCCACTCTGTCCTGGAAACAAGGACGCCTGTGTCATTTACAGTTATCGCTCGTTGTAGACAATCTAGTGATTCAAAGTGACGACCTGAAGCGACAATGTGTTGTCTAGGTTGGCTCACGGTAGAATACAGAGTGCAGCAACCTTCAATGGGTCTGTTCTTTAAGACACTCAGTGCCCATTTACCTGCCATCACACCTACGTCGCACAGCCAATATGCCCATGTATGGAGGTCTCTCAAATGTAATTCAATGTCCTAAACGTACCATTTAGGATCTCCATCTGTCAGTCCTTTATGCCCATATAGGGAGATCCATGATGTCATCACTATATGCCCAATGTACAGGCTTGCCCCGTTTGTGCCCATATATGGAGCTAATGCTCCTGATGCCATGATGACACATCAAGGTTAGGCCAAGCCCTCAGAACGGCTGTCCAACGTTGAAGCTGCCACTACCCTGCTGGCCAAAACTGGAACTGCAGCACGTTAATGGAGGTGGACAGACGTTCAGTGACATCATGTGTGTAACGTGCGTCAACCCTGACCTCAAATTTGAGACTGCTCTCAACTTCCACTCGCTCGAGCCATTGAGTTATAATGGTATTTCCGGGGGCTTCAAACGCCACTGAGCAACTTCCATTGAAATGAATAGCTGGGGGCGGGGCTGTCACTCCCGGTTCGCACTCTATCCTTTTTGCCGTTTGACTCCAGTGCACTTCATTGGAGTCAAACGCTCCTAGACTCCAGTGCATTTCGTAAACATCTGGTTCAGGGCTTTGTCACTATTCACCAATAGAAGGCACAGTAGAAAACTGGCCTGATTAAGCCATAATTTATGTGCTCTGGGTTACACAATATATACGATGAAAACATCAATAGACTGGTGCCGGACTACTTGGGAACAATGCAAGTCAGAAACTTGCTGTCCCTTGTATGCCCATATACTGTAACACGCTGCCTGTCCCCTTTGCCCATATTTGGAGATCTCTGTAGCTGTGTGTCTGTGTCTTTTTTTTGCCCATGTATGGGCATAATACGACCTTGTGCTTACATTTCTGATTCGTCCATCGTGCCCCACCCGTCTGTCTCTGCCCATAATGGAGATTTCTGTATCTGTCTCTCTGTCCCTTTATTCCTAGATACTGTATATGGAGATTGCCCAGATATTAAGTGTTGCATTTTTAGATGCAACACTTCACTTAGAGATGTTATTATAATATAATTAACGTTTATTCTTAATTCATAGTATGTAATGCCAAGTTAGTAAGTTCATATTTCTAATCGCCTTCAACTTGTTCAAAATACAGCAGCTATACAGTTCTTACAAAAAGATGAGCACATTACTCCTGTTCTTGACTCACTTCACTTGATACCAGTTGTGTTCAGAATTGATTTTAAGTTAACTTGTTTGTTTTTAAATCACTAAATGGACTGGCACCTGTTTATATTTCTGACCTCCTGTCCCCTCCTACTCCTACCCGTAATCTTAGATCAGCAGACCAAACACAAAGGTGACGGAAGGTAATAGCTAGGGCTTTCACTGCTAGGGCTCCATTCCTGTGGAACCAACTACCACTGGAAATTAGACGCTTCTGTGTCCACTTTTAAAATATTTTTTAAAACTCATTATTATAGAAAGGCTTTTAACTAGCATGAATGAACATCTAGTTTCTGATTTCTCTTTTTTATTATTATTTTTTTGTTATTTTCTTTTGTTCATTTCCATTGTTGATTTGAATTGCCTGTTTATGTACTGTATGTGAAGCACTTTTTAAACCTGTTTTTGAAAAGTACTACAAACTAAATGCACTCTGTCAAGCTGCCAACTAGTGTGCAACCTACTGCTGACTGTTGTCCCCCTGCCAATCAGAGACCACTGTTCTTACCTTACCCCAATGCATGCATGCATACATACATACATACATACATACCCAGCCGATCACCCAGTCAATGAAATGTACCATAGTTACGCCATCAAAAAATCACAATCCCTGATTGGCCGAGCGACGCCACCAAAAATACACAATCGCTGATTGGCAGAGCGACGCCATGCACTCAATCACATGCACCCGTCCCAATATCCAGATTGATAACAATATATTAGAAAAGGGTCACCGTTACCACATTTCTTGGAGTCCTAATTGATGAGAAACTCAGCTGGAAAAATCATATAGCCCTTATTTCTAACAAGATAAGTAAGAATATTGGAGTCATTCGCAGAAGACGCCACCTTGTGTCTAGAAAAATCCTTATTAATTTATATTATACAATGATTTATCCATATATTTCATACTGTAACATGGTTTGGGCTAGTAATTTCACGACTAATCTTAATTGTATTTTTTTATTACAAAAACGTTTTATCAAAATGATTACTTTTTCTAGCAAATTCACCAGTTCCACTCCTCTGTTTCAGTCTTTGAAAATTCTTCCCATTTTTGATATAAACAAACTCCAAATATGCATTTTTTTATTTCAATCAATTCATAAACTACTCCCAGCCTGTTTTCAAAATGTATTCCATTTTAATAACGAAATCCACAATCATTACACCAGAGCATCCATTGATCTCCATTCTGCTTTCTTCAGGACAACATCGGCCCAATTTTCCATCAAGTTCAGAGGACCACACTTTTGGAATAACTTACCGTCTCATATCAGAATCTGTACTAGTCTCTGCTCCTTTAAGAGACAATTACTGCTATTTTTATTAACAAGCTTGGGCAACACGCCCTAGTCATGTTATTATTTGATATTTTATTTTCAGAATATTATTATTATTTACAATCCTTAGGTTTACCAATATTATTCATACCTTAATTTCTGTTATTTAAGCTCAACTGTGTAGCTTCCATATGGGAAGGCCACTCGATAAGCCCCTTTGGGTTTTTTTGGCACTTCCAGCACATGCATGTAACGAATCTTGTTTCCTATTTGAAATATTTGCTTTCTGATTTTTATTTGTGCAAATAAACTAAACTAAACTAAACCAACATAGGCAGGCGATTACAGTACTTGCGCGCTATGCTCGTGCAAGTAATAAATACGTTTATTATATTATTTTATTATAGACATGGCTTCCACATGACTTCACAGGGTGGCATGCTGATTTTTAGGGGGCATATTGATTTTGGAGCTTTCCTATTTCTGGGGCACATGAATAAGACAAACATGAAAAGTCCATAGACTTGGCTGTCACATGACGTCAAGTCTGAAAGCCAGACAAAAACATAATTTCTTTAGGTGCACTTTCTGTAATATCTATGCATTAGCATGGCCGTGAACTTATTGAAACTCTGATCGCACAGTTTGCAGTGGAAAGGTTTTTCTACAGCACGAAGAAGCCGAAGCCGGCGTGTGTTCGAGTGACATAACTCATCGACACTCTTCTCGAAGCTTTGGCAGTGGGAGGGTTTTTGTCCAGGGTGAAAACATTGCTGCTGTGACTTCAGGGAAGGTTTTAGTCCAGGCTGGACACGTTGCTGGTGTGACTTCAGGGAAGGTTTTAGTCCAGCGGGATGAACACGTTGCTTGTGTGACTTCAGGGAAGGTTTTAGTCCAGGGTGGACACTTTGCTGGTGTGACTTCAGGGAAGGTTTTAGTCCAGGGTGGACACTTTGCTGGTGTGACTTCAGGGAAGGTTTTAGTCCAGGGTGGACACTTTGCTGGTGTGACTTCAGGGAAGGTTTTTGTTCAGACTGGACACTTTGCTGGTGTGACTTCAGGGAAGGTTTTTGTTCAGACTGGACACTTTGCTGGTGTGACTTCAGGGAAGGTTTTAGTCCAGGGTGGACACATTGCTGGTGTGACTTCAGGGAAGGTTTTAGTCCAGGGTGGACACATTGCTGGTGTGACTTCAGGTGATCCGACCGCCTGAACGTCTTGTCGCACTGTGTGCACGGGAAAGGTCTTTCTCCGGTGTGAATGTGCTCGTGCCTCTTCAGCTTACTCAAGTCGCTGAAATTCCTGTCACAAGTTTTGCAGCGGAAATCCTTTTCTCCAGTGTGGAGAGGCTGGCGTCCTTTCGATGTGTCCGTCGGTGTAAAACTCTTGTCATGCGGCTTGCAGTTGATAGGTCCTTCCCCACTGTGGATAAGTCGATGTCCCTTCAATTTATCTAACCGGGTAAAACCCTTGTCACAATCTTCACACCGGAAAGGTTCTTCTCCGGTGTGTCGACACTGATGTGCCTTCAGTTTATCTATACGACTGAAACTTTTGTCACACTGTTCACAGTGAAAACGTTTTTCTCCGGTGTGGACAAGCTGGTGTCTCTCCAGTGTACTTGAATCACTGAAAGTCTTATCGCAGAGTTTACAAGGGAAGGGCTTTTCTCCGGTGTGGACTCGCCGATGTCTCTTTAGTGAAGCTAGCTGACTGTAGCTCTTGTCACAGAGTTTACAAAGGAAAGGCTCTCCTCCTCTCTCCGGGGTGGTAGTCTTTACTTCACCTCCTGGCTGAGCTAAAATCTTGGCAAGCTGTTGACAACTGTAAGATATTGCTTCATCTCCGTCTCCTTGTTCCTGGCTGGTTACAGCATTGGTTATTTGCTGACCAGCTGCTGAAGGAATCGGTCCGTTATTCTGAAGCATTTTGAGGCAGTAGCGTGTGTTGTGGCTCGTCATGTGTTTTAACAATTCACTGGTGCCTTCACGTGTATGAGTGAAAACTCAATGACGACTCGATTGTCCTCTTGTATTGTCAGTTTCTCTGGTCTGTGTCCCTTTTATACCCATATGGAGTTACGTGTCAGCCATGCCCAAATATGGAGTCCAGGCCAGTCTATTTCTACCATGATGTCATATCTGGAAACACCTGACTTTCTGTGTCCCCTTTATGCCCGCTTAGATTGTGTGTGACATCATCCTAGCCAGAAGTTATGCGGGAACTGACAGGAGTGGCAAAAAAAACTACGTTCTGGCCTATACATCCAAACAGAAAAACATTGAACTCCAAATTGCAGTCCAAACTCTGTCTCTCCAGCTCTTTAGTAAACAGGAGATTAATATATCCTGTGAGTTCTTTATCCATTCAGGATAAAGAACTCACACAGGATATAGGACAAACATGTTAAATTGGAAGTGATGACACAATTTAATAAGCAGACCCAATTGTAATGGGAACATTGAAATGGAACAAAATTGAAGCTGATAACTGGGTACGCTCTCCTGATTGACTGAAATTGACAACCCACCTGAAAATCCATTTTCTGTTTAAGAGCCAGAGAGATGGAGAAAAACTCTATAATAATGATAACTACCAGAAAATAGAGCTTTAACATTTTAACCCAGGACAGGTTGCACCGACAAATATTGTGAAAATAGCCAATTGACAAGCTCACAACGTCTCACTTTGGCGAGATCAGTTATAGATTATACTGTAGCTACATTCTTGCCTTTTTCTTATAATACTTGACAATTTGTCCAGCTTTGTCCAGTCGGCACTGGCCGAAACGGGGGATCACCTCCAGGATCCCTTATCTGAGGAACAAAATTACGACACACTTCGGCGGTCTATATAGACGGCTCCCACACGCATGCACACAACAAGACACGCACATACTGTACACACCACACACACACATAGCCTACACATTCCGACAGGCAGGCTGTGTCTCACTGCAGTCATCGCTGTCGGAGCTGGGGACCTCCACCGACATCGCGTCCACGCTGCTGGCCCCACCCGCTGTCCCGCCGTAGGGCGTCATGGCCGGCAGAAGGAGGTGGGTTCCTGTGCACGGTTATTAGAGTTAAAGGCCGTATAGACTTAAAATTAAAATATACTTAAAATATATATATAGTTTTAATTGGTCTTTTTCCCTCTAGCATCTTCTCTGGGGTGTTTTCCTGCAGACTCACACTCTCCCTTTGGCTCCTGGAGAATATCCACTAGTGTTTACAGCCAGGACGCCTCAGGGGTTTTAAACTTTTAGCCAATAACAGTTCGAGGGTGTGACGGTGTGATCAACCGCAACAGTTTCACAATGAAAACGTGATGCAATGTCTAATATACATTTCCCCTAAAATATGTTAGTTTTACCGACATTGTTCACGTGAAATAGTATGTTCATGATTATTTATTGAAATTATGAGAATCGCTATAGCGCCTGGTCTGGGTGGGGTGAAATACAGCAGCAGCAGCAGCAGGGGAGAACTCTGAGGATCTGACAGAATCCCCACCAAATCTCCTGGTTACATCAATACCGTTGATGTGAAGTGGGTTGTATGTGCTTATTTGTTGAAGTGGTGGAAGTCGCTATAGTGAGTCACCACCACCGGATGACCGCGGCTGCCTGAGCCTGCCTGGCGGGTTGAAGTGTGGATTCTATACCGTGGTGGTCGCTGTCTGCGAGAGGCACAGCGCTGACGGTGATTGAGGACCACTGTTGGTGAGATTATTTTTCCTAGCATGGTTGTACTGCCTATGCCTGCCGGGATGAAGCCTGCATTCAAGCCGTGCAAGTCGCTCACAACCATGCTAGGAAATAGAATCTCGCTTATTGTAATTTTGATCATTACAATGAATAACCGTGGACAAAGTAGTTCACATGAACAATGCTGTAGTGGCTGGGGCATTTGAGGTGCAATTTATATTTGATATGCACCGAATACAAATTAAATAATGAATATGTCTTGGCTGTGCCAGAATACACTTATTTATTACGTTTCTATTACACTGTATAGTGCGGGATATAAAAGGATGGAGATTATGTTCGTCTTTGAAGAGCCAAGAAGCATTTTTAGACGAAAATGTAATTCTCTGCTGCACAGAGAATTACATCAACCTCCCCTCAGAGCAGTGTATCAAGGCTTAAAGTTAAATATACCTATGCTTAAAGAGAAACATACCTATGATAGGGAGAACAAATGAGATTGCTGTGAATTTTATAACTGGTTTAACTTGTGAACTGTCCACCACAACACTCTTCCCCCTGGCTGTTTTGACAAATACCCATACCCCATATAACATAAAAATAACAAAAACTAATGAAAAATCAACTAAAACAAACAATACAAAAAAAACTAAACTAGCAAACCCACTTATATAACTGTAACTAATATACATAGTAAGTAAAAAGTGAAATCTAAACTATATAATAACCTTGTCCTGCTGGGCTGAGGATGAGGCTCGGAAGGGCGGTGGCATTGGGGGGCACGGCGCCCGTCGGTGAGGTGGGGGACAGCCGTGGGAAGTATGCGGAGATGGTCCGGATGGGCCGGATGGGGCCAGGGCACACGTCGATGGCCATGTTTTCCTGGATGGAGATGCTCAGCTTCTTTCCCCTGCGCACCGTCATAGAGTCTAGAGGAGAAGCAAGGGCAGAACATTTGGATTTAGTCTTTTGAATAAAATTCCATTTAGTTTTTGTCATATTTTAGTTATCTGAAATATTTTAGTTTTTATTTACATTGCAAAACGATTGAATACCGATTATTTTCATTGCAAAACGATAAGATACAAAGTCAAGCGATACAATACGATATTTGCTTTTTACATATCAATATACGTAGATTATTTTAGATAGGCATAAAGTTATTGTTACGTATCTCATTGTAATCGTAATCCTTTCTTTGGGGTGTTTTTCTCACATATGTATAGTGACCTATATTTGTTAAATTGCCAAAGAATTGCCGATCAGCAAGCTCAATGTGTCGTGTTCGCTATGCATTGTGACCTTGTAGATCTGCTATTTCTGCCAGAATATGAAAGCTGGGGTTCAAGTGGTTAAATTGTTGCCTACAGTAGTAGCATAATGTTCGTCAATATTGTAATAATAATATAACTGGTCACTGTGACCGACCGAGGGAATGACTCCCTCCCCTGCATGAGCATTGACTGAACGTATTGATTGACTTGGTTCATCCTATATTAAAGTTTCAGTGGCAAGGAAAACCCCCTTTACTGTGGAGAAACCACAATTAGAACCGGGCTCTGGTTGTTGAATTATTTTCAGTCCTACAACCATTTCAGCCGAGGTGCTGTAGGTGCTTTGAATTGATGCATTCCTGTGTCCCTTCACCGAACATTTTATGTTTCTGTGGGGCTCGAAACACATAATTATGCTTTGCATCTAAAGTATAATTTGAATTTTGCAAAGCAATTCTATGCCTGTGTTTTCCCTTTTTAAATACAGGTTCATATAATATAAACATCGTTCTTTTCCCTTTTCACGGTTTGTAAGATGCTTTCTAATTAGGTTTTCCTCGAGACACTTAGAGGATTATACAGTACATACAAACTCGTTGTAATATAAACAGAATAAACACAGACTAACCCACCACTTTGCATCGGTTCAGGTAATTAAGCAGTAGCAGTAATTAGAACGTGAAACACTCTGAAGAAGGCTCTTTGCCAAAGCATTTGTTTTTATTTTAACTCTGTCTGTCTGTCTGTCTGCCTGTAGCAGACATGGCTACTGTATACTGCTAGGTACAGTAGAAGCCCTATAAAGATTTTTTCCACATTTACTACAGACTCTTTTAGAGACAACTACTGTCTGTAAGTCGTCGTTTCTGATACAGATGGAATTCAGTGAAAGGCGGTCGAACCGGGCAGAAACCTCATCCAAATATGAAGTCACGGTTCGAGTGCATTTTATGGCAACGGCATCAGCCGTGGAACACCCGCGGCAGGCGGTAGTGTTTCTCGGCGGCATCAGTCCGACACTCTACCCCAAACTCTAAACCTAACCCTAACCGCAAGCCGCAACGCATGGCATCAGCCACGGAACACCCGCGGCATGCGACAGTGTTTCTCGGCGGCATCAGTCCGACACTCTACCCCGGCAGCTCCAGACTGAGCAGACTCCAGACTAGTCAAAACTAGTTAAGACTGTCAAAAGACTGCAAACAGACTGCAGCAGACTGAGCACTACAGTATCAACCGACCGCCGATGAGCTAATCCTGTGCAATAACTTTCCATACCAGGAGATGGCAGTAGTCTTCTGTGCGGTGCCCAGCCGGAAACAACTGCACAGTCTTGACCAAACAAATGAACAACAACACTGTCGCGTCACTGTCATCAGTCATGCCACGCTACCGCAATATTTATTTATATAGCCTACCATCTACACAATGCAATTAATAATATTTAATGCCATCCAGATCGATATATGAGCAAAGTCCTCAGAGACATGTGTCACACCGCAGCATTTTTGAAAACCTTGAGTACTGGGGAGCCAGTCACCCAAAATCTGAGAGGACCTGTGATGTCATGACATACTTTTTATTCGTGTATTTTCTATTCATTTGGGTGAGCGCTGGCGCTTTGGCATGTGGGGTGAATTCTGTATTGGTCATATATGGAGCGTGTCTTGAGTGTACAGGGTTTGATGAGGTCAGATCAACATAAGGAATGTGAGAAAAGGTCAGCTCCATATATGGAGATCTATGGATGGCAGCGGGGCAGTGTCTTGAGTGTAAAGGGTTTGATGAGGTCTGGCCATATATGGAGCGTGTCTTGGGTGTACAGGGTTTGATGAGGTCAGATAAACATATGGGGGGCAGTGTCTTGAATGTACAGGGTTTGATGAGGGCCCAGGTAGAGCCAGGCCATAAGTTTCGGGCCTGTTGAGAACTGTTGAGAGCCGGGTGCACTAATAACTTTGGGGCAGGCCTGTCTAGAGTTTGAATGGACAGGTATCAGTCAAAAGGGAGACATCGAAGAGGAAGGACGGGTCGGAGGGATCAACATATGGAATGTCAGAACAGGTCAGCTCCATATACGGATGGAGGCGTGATGTCACAAGGCGTGACCATACAGTATATGTAGGCGTAATCTCACAACTTAATGTCTCAAGACACTTTTCAGTAGGGCAACAATTTATAGTGAATACAAAATGTCTCATATATCTCGTTAGAAATCAGTAAAGCCATCGTCACAAAGCATGAAGCACAATCCAGCTGTTAGAGTCCAGATGTAAACAAGCCCTTCTCTGTGTTTCAGGGGGCCGAAACGTGGTTACCAGAGCTGTGTGCGGACTTCTTTACATAGATAACTAGAAAAAGTGCCCTTCTGGGCACAGGTCTCCACCAGGATAGGAATGTAGGACATTGCAGCTTGCCTTCATCTGGTGGTTGGATAAAAGGGCAACAAAAGTAAACTAGGGAGTTGGCATACAAAGTTATCCACAGATCCGTGCAGTTAGAGGTAAAAACACTTTTCGGCCAGTTATAGCGCCACCTTGAGGCTGAGTTGAAATTGTTCATGTGGCATTTCTTCCTCGGCCTAGTGGGAATGTGCGTGCACAATTTCACGGAAATCACGCGATGTGTTCATGATTTGCAGCATTTTGTTTGAAACTGAGCACTCCTGTGAACTTTGGAAGCCAATCTTAACCAATCAGGATGGAGTCTGAGAAATCTGAAAGACCTGTTTCGTTGAATGGCTCTAGAGAGACTGTGTACCAATCTGTTTGGACAAAATATGTAGGTGTACTGTGCAAAATCTTGTTTTGCCCAAAGCGGCCTCCTGGTGGCGCTATAACAGGCCGTTCTGGAAAGTTTGGGGCAGAGGTTCATCGTTGGCATCCAGGGAGTGTGTGTGCAAAATTTGGCATCGACCGGGTTAACGGTGGCCGAGATTAGCTGCTCACGGACACACACACGGACACACGGACGGACACACGGACGGATGGAAGGAGTGCAAAACATACTCTCCCCCCATGCCTTCGGCCTGGTGGAGACAATAACAGTAAATGGCTATAGAACAGAAAATAAGTATCGGGTAGTTTTATACAGCTCAGGCATATTTCTTGCAGTGGAGTTATGGCAAGCTTCCCCACCTACAGTATGCGGGTGGTGTTGACGTGCAACCCATACGTCCATTGTGACAGCGTATTTGCATGTCTGACTTGTCTGTTATTGGCTAGTAGTAGTACATCTCATAAGCCGTAGGGACAGGGGCTAGTTAGTTATAGTAGTAGCACTAGACCAGTTGTGCACCGGCCTACCCGGGAACACAAACACAATGCTAAATAGGGAACGCATGCTCCACCCTGTTATGCATTACCTGATATACACGTTGTCAGAGTACCCATTGACATAGATCCTTTAACTTTCTGACCTGAGATCAGATTCATATGAGGTTTCCGCCGGACACACACTGGTCCTGATGAACCCATTCTGACCTGAGAACAGATTCTAAAAATGTCAGTCGCTCTTCAATTCTTTAAAAAATAGCAGACCTACAAGCTCTTATCGCGCCACTCGGTGGCGCGATATGAGCTTGTAGATCTGCTATTTTTCAATGGCTAAAGCATAACATGATGCCGACACCAAAATGGGTGCCCGTTCAGAATGGGTTAAGGCGAATGGACAGGAACCCGATGGGCTGGTTCGCGTACATAGTCCTCATATCCCAAAGTCCAGAGGAATGATTGCTATGCAATGATTAATTCACAAAAATGACAGTTGTCATTGACAGTGGTGGAAAAAGTACTCACATTTTTTACTTAAGTAAAAGTATCAACACTGTTATTAAGTGAATGTCTGGAATTGAAACTGTAGGCCTACTTAAAAGTACAAAGGTATTGGTAACAAAATGTACAAAAATAGAAAGTGCTCATTATGCAGAATGTCCCATTTCACAAGTTTTCAAATGTATAAAAATCTTTTGAAAATAGCAGATCTAACCTACTCATCACGACGCATTGTGAGCGGGTGGTATGTATTGTAATAAATACAAAGTAACTAGGAAATAAAGTTGTTAAATAAATGTAGTGGAGTAAAGTACAATATGTGGTTCTGAGATGTAGTGGAGTACAAGTAAAAGTATTGGAAATATTCAAGTAAAGTGCAAATGCGTCAACACTGTACTTTAAGTACAAGTAAGTAAGTACTTGAGAGTAAATGCAACCCATTTGAAAGATTGGCCTATTTGGTACTGTCAGTGTGACTGTGCACCACAAATATAACAATGATCAGCCTAATACAGTGCACACTCACACATGCATGTGCACACACAGGGTGAAAAGTGAAAACATGATATCGAGTTGATAACAAACAATGTTGCATTCTCTATTCCAAGTCTCTTTGTCTTGTGCTTTCTTTGTGTTGTAGTGCTTTGCGGAATCCGCCCAAGGTGAGGTGCTGTGCGGGAAATCGTATTTGTTAATGGATCATCCGATACTGGAATGCGTTTCCTTTGAGTTCAAGTACGGGTGCTCATTGGACCTCTAAAAGCTATTATCGGAATAATGCAAAGCCTTTTATGAGTCAGTGGTTTCTCATTTTACATTCAGAGTTCCGTATTGTCCTGTAAACATTTCATTATTTCATGTGCATCCAGAGCATGTGTTCCTGCAGTAAGTAGAGCATTTATATTCCCATTGTATTCATTCTCATCATGAGCTCAATTACAGTGAGCCCATTTACGAGGCAACATCTGTAGATGTATGTAACCTCCCAGGCACATTTACAATGCATCTGCAGCACCACTTAAACCCTATGTTTGACTGGAGTCCCTCATGGCTATATACTACTAAAATGACTATCAACACTGCTGTCTGCTGACATTAGTCACTTCCAGTGGCAACATCACATTTAAATCACTTATCATTAATGAATGGGCCTAATCTATAATGAACGTGTCGTATAATTCCATGAACCAAAAGTACTATTATCAATAAGGCAGTAGAATGTCTCATCAAACTACTTTGAGATACATAGTCCCTCTGTAGACTCAGAGGAATGTTTACACTTCACACCTGAATCCGAAGCTATTGTTCTAACTGTTTGAAGCTTGCCCTCCTGGGGTGAAGAAGCTAGAGTCTTCCAGGTGACCGGCTGGTCACTCTTGGTCACTGACTTAACTCTCAGTAAACTATTCCACAGTTAAAACTTAAAGAATGACTTTCAACACTTTCGACAATAATGAGGAACGCTATGAAATTAGTAAAAGTGAGTACAATGTGTACTGATTTAAAAGGTACTATAAGATTATAGTGTTCGCTCCATTGGGTTAAACCGTGTTAATTCACTTCTTAAAATAGAATGTTCAGTTCTATTTTATAGTTCCGTTAAACATTGCCTAACTAGTCTGTTTCCGTTTCATATACTTTTAGTTATGATTAACCATGTTCATAAGAGTCTGTTCACAGTTTACATTTAAGTCTTGTTAAGTTTTAAACTATGTATTCATTATCTGTTTATCGTCTAAAAATTAGGACTCCAGTTAAAACAGGATCAGGTTCCTTTGTCCTAGGTCCCGCCTCTCTCCAACCGGAAAGAGCTCCGTATGTCCAGGAGAGGAGGGACCTAGTTACAAATATGAGGACAGGTTTGAGGGTTGATCTGGGTTCTGCTGGATCCGGTTGCTCACTTTTGGCTAAACGAGTTGCTGTGTGTTTTTAATCCAGAGTTCCCAGAGGGTTTCTTTCCTTTGTGCCTTTGTCTTGACGGTGGATTGTTCTTTTGAATGCAAATAAAGACGTCTGCTTTAAACTCACTTCATCTGTACCTGACCCGGTTTTTCCCTACATTTGCTGCACGCTGGTTTTTTTGTTCTTCAGAAAAGAAAAGATACCTCAAACGCATACTTTTGAGTCTGTATTTTGTGAGATAAAAGCATAGGCTATCATTGTAAATGTCTAGTCGAACAACGCTGTCATCTAGTTAGCAAGTGCGTGCGTCCGTGCGTGTGTTGCAGCAAGATAGAGATTAATAAGAGATCTAGCAGCAAGCAGGAGAAATGGAGAAAGTGAAATTACTGTACTGTATTATGAACTGTTATGTAACGTTGAAAATTATCTTTTTGACAGCAACTGAGTGGGTTTCACAACTTCAGCATGCTCTACTTATTAAAAAAAACATAGTACAGTACAGTACAGTATACTACATGGTACACTACAGTACACTACAGAGTAAGTACAGTATGAGTAGTACAGTAAGACTAGTACATGAGTTCAGTGCAGTAACTATAACAATAACAGTATAGTTGTAAAGCTCTGTATTGCAATCGCTGTACCGCACTGCCACTGTTGTGACGAAAAGACAGCTGAACCAGAAGGCAAAGCTCTATACCGAGCAATTCGGGTTCGGTGGGCAGGGGAGGATTTTTTTTTCTTTTTTTTTAAAGATTTATTTTCTTTTTTTAATGAACCCTACAAATAAAAATGATCCCCCCCAAGGGGTACCTAAGTCAAAAAAGACGATTAACAATAATTTTAACTCTTGAGAGTTAATAAGGGTCCATTTGGACTGGTGGTCCCTGGACCAGTGTTGAGTCAATTGATCACCATAACAACCCCAGCCTAGGCCTGATTAGGTAAATTCCCAACACCTGCTAAATCCTCCAAACCTGTATCTTGATTGGAATCAATCTCCACTCACACTCAGTCACTCACACTCCTCTCAGTCATGCAGCTACACAGACACATCCCAGGCACACTTTGGTAGGCCTATAGCCCTGTCCTGTGTGGATGACAATATTGCCTTTCCAACAGATTTTCATTTAAAAAATAAATATATATATATATATATATATATATATATATATATATATATATAGATTAGCGATTATTCATTTTCATAATCGATGTCGGGTCCTATTAACGATAATCGATTAATCGGACCCATCCCTAATTGCCAGTACATTTCTTGTTTTTTTTTACTTTGAGTCATTATTCAGCTCATGTGAGTTTCAAGGAAAGATCTGACACAAGCTTTTATTCTAACTTCTGTCATTGTGACTGTACAGAGCTGTCAGTGGCCTTGAGCAATGGCTGCCTGCCGTCTGCCGTTGAAAGTTGTTAGGATAATGTCTTCAGTTGCAAAAAGAAAATAAACATAATGATGGGATTTTAAATCCCATTGTAAGGTGGCTCCCGCATGAATGACAATTAGGTGGTGGTGTGCAGAAGGAAACAAAGGGAGCATGCCGAATCTTTTAGAGAAAACATCGCGGCACCCTACTGTATCACAGTTTCAAGTTAGATTTTCAGGAACATTATTGTTGTTTTCATCATGATTACAATGCACTAACATGTCTTGTATCTACCGGTCTAGTGCATTGCTTTTCAAAGTGGGATCCAGGGACCAGGGGCAACATATAACTTAAACTTAGCTATGGATGAAGTGATTATTGTGATAGTATTATAATGTATGCTCTGGTCATTAAAAAATAGCACATATACAAGCTCACAGTACGTGCGTGTCTTCGTGAAAAAAACAAAAATATTGTTGTCCGTCGCACGCGCGCACGCACGCACGCGCGCACGCACGCACACACACACACACACACACACACACACACACACACACACACACACACACACACACACACACACACACACACACACACACACACACACACACACACACACACACACACACACACACACACACACACACACACACACACACACACACACACACACACACACACACACAATCTACTGATGTTGTTTTTTATCTCCTCATTGAGGTTCAAATGACATCTGGTGGTGGGTGAGGAGATGTGAATATTTAGGTAGCCGGCGGCAACATCCGCACATTTCACAGCATTTCCAAGAAGCTCCCTGGAGTGGCCTTAAGCACAACACAAACTCTTGTGCGTGTGCCATTATGTTCAAATATACTCTGCCTGTAGAAGCTTTCTGAAGCAGCAGCAGCACAACTGTGCTTTTGGTGTGATTCATCATATCATATCATCATCATACTATCATCATATCATCATACTATAATTCAGTCAATGTCTGAATGTGTGTCTGTCTGTCAGAAACGCCGCCGTGTCTCCTCACCGCCTGCATCAATCGCTCCCACTTTTCACACAGGCATTGACCATAATAATATGGAGGTCTTAACGAAGCCCTTTTTCCAATTTAATAAATTATAAATTAATAATGAATTTATTAGTGAATAAAAAATGCGAAAACGCACCCAGGGCGCAGTACCCACAACGGGTAAGGGCTAGTTTCTTTAATTCTTTATTTTAGCTGAGTTCCTACTATAGCAAATAAATAATATTAAAAACACTTCGACACATGGAATGGATAGTGAGTGATCTAAAAGATACAATCAGTAACGTGCCATATCACAAAATTTTAATTTTGACAAAAATGCATTCCACCACAAGCCATCATGGTGACGACCCCTGACTAAAATTATGACTGCCTTTGAAGAACCATACCAACTATCAGTATTGTAAATTCCAATTTCACATGCAGCTTTAACCTATCCTAAAAATATTTTTTCTCTTAACACTGTTGATGGTGAGCTGACTCACCCTCAAGACAGTGTGGTAAGAAGAGGGCAGCATAATATTAATAACACCCTCGTTGTTCATTTTACTATCTCTTGAATTCATTTTCCAATAATTTCATTATTATTATTACTAGTCCTTACCCGTTCTGAATATATGAACAGCAAATCATGTTCAGTGTGCGATGACATTGTAATAGATCACATTACTGATAGGGGGGGAATTGTTTACAGATGGTCTTGGGAAGTTAGGTTGGGCACAAAAGTATAGGCTAATTAAATGCTGTAGTACAATCATAAGTACACCATTGATGTGTGATGTAAATATGGTGGTGATATTCTGCCTATAAATGGAAGTTATTGAATATTTTCAAGTTCGGTGTTGCACTTTGTAGACGGTCCCTAACCGCTCACCGTCTGCTGCCCATGGAGATATAAGCTATTAAACGGTGAACGCGGAGGTTGGCTTTTTGGGCTTCAAAGCAAGTTGTAGTTTGTTCTTTATATAATCAGGATAAGAATTTGATGTTTTGTGTGATTTAGGAACGTGTGGTTGTCATTGCATCTGTCTGTATGTATTTTGTCATTGTGTTGTTCCGACGGCACGGGATCTGTCTTCCCCAAACGACTCCATTTGGCCACCCCGAGACCCCGACAGATAAGCATTCCGTTGTGATCGTGCTGTTCAGTGTGTCACGCAGCCACGCTGGGTGCGCGCAGGGCTGTAACCTGTCGTTGTCAGTGTCCAGGCTTTCAGCGTGCATGTAGCCCATGTGTATGGCACGGCGAAGGAGGTGGTTGAGGAGGGGGCGGACAGTGTGGTCTCGAAACAGTGTGTGTGTGTGTGTGTGTTCACGTTAACATGCCTCCGTCCAACTGTCGGAGCTTTCAGGTGCCTGTGCGACGCAACCCGGCCACGATTCTTCCCCAAAGAAGAAGTTATGTCGACTGACGCAAGAGTAGCTGTACTATGGGTCCGAGTCGTTTTCCTCGTGTGGGTCTGATGCATAGGTCTGATGCCTGCCTGGGGGTGGTGTGAAAAAGGGGAAGTGCGTTGGAGAATGCAAGGGGAATGTTGCGCCGGAATGTTACTGTGTCCCAGTATTAATCTGTGCCCGTCCCAACATGCATTTCACTGGTGACACGTGATTTGCGGGGAGATGAGTTGTTGCGGTTGGATTATTATTTCATATAAATGGGTATTGTACTGTAAATATGACATGAATATGAATGCAAAGAAGTGGTTGAGGTGTGGACAGGCTAGCTGTTGGTGTTGTGCATGGTGAGATGTGTGCAAACGGTGTGGTTTAGTAGGAGAAGACGGCCAAAGGATGCAACACACACACACACACACGGCGCCAAATTGTATAGGGCACTCTTTGTTGTGTTGCGGCGGTAGCTAGAGGAAGCATGCCAGTGGGGTAACGGTGAGAACGGTGGCCTGTGATGCAGGTGTCGCTAAGGGGCGGAGGTGTGTGAGGGTGCGAGGTTAATTCACTAATAAATTCATTATTAATCATTAATGTGTCAAATCGAAAAAAGGGCTTCGTTAAGACCTCCATATTCATATGGTCAATGCCTGTGTGAAAAGTGGGAGTGATTGGTGCAGGCAATGAGATACGGCGGTGTTTCTGACATTCAGACATTTAGACATTGACTGAATTATAGTATGATTACCAGTATAAGACGGCAGTGGGGGCGAGAAGGGGTGAGGTCGCATGCACGCATCTGCCTGGGTGACAGCAGACTGTTGGGCGAGCGCTGGCACTTTGGCATGGGGGGTCAGATCAACATAATGGAATTAATTCTGTAGGCCATATATGGAGCGTGTCTTTAGTGTATACTAGGGTTTGATGAGGTCAGGCCCGTCTAAAGTTTAAATGGACAGTTATCACTCAAAAGTGAGACATCGAAGAGGATCGAAGGATGGATGGGGAAGGATCAACATAATATGTTGATCCTTGCTGTTCTGACATTCCATATTATGGAATGTCAGAACAGGTCAGCTCCTGGAGATCTAAATGATTGAGGCTTGAGGTCAGATGTAGAGTTGCTAGCCAATATTGATGAGATCAGGAATCTCCATATATGGGCTTAATATTGATGACATCACAAGTAGGCCATACTGTACACGTAGGCTATGTATGGCCTACTTGTGTGCAAGGCGCAAGTTGGCACCTCGACAGTGTGCATTTCTAATTAATATTATTATTATTTTATTGAGAACGCTTACGCCTTTCGGCAACACTCTTCCTCAGAGCAGATTAAAAAAGTGGTTTGGTTGCATTTGTATATTCTAAGAGGTGAATAGCACTGAGGAGTTTTACAGTGCATGTGCAAAGTAGACCTGGCATTACCACAGCGGGTACTTTAAGTACTGAACACCTTGAAGCGTAGCCTGGTTAATAAACCAGACTAATATCGCACGGACCGCGGGATATTAGTCTGGGGAGGCTCAGCTTGGATTTCATTTCCAGGGAAACATTTTCTCTTTGACGCAATTGGTCAGAGCTACTGTCAGTCAAAGGTCTCAAGCATTGAAAGTCACTGTACCAAAGCCCGCCCATATTGCATACCGTGTCCCGATTGGCCGCCCACATTCTCTGGTGTAGGAAATGGGCGTACAATTGAGCCTCTCCAGACCGAAATCCGCCGGCAGGCAATTTATTTTTGCCAACGGCTGATTCGGTCTGGTTTATTAACCAGGCTACTTGAAGCGGCCCTGACGATGCCCCGCAAGGCTTGTTTTATCTGGCCAGATAGACAGAGCAGAGTGTTACTGTGCCAATAGGCTGTTCCAGAAAGGAGCCAGCTGGCTATGGCTAAATATCCAGCTATTGTGTGAAATAAGGATCTTACAGGAGGAGCATACAAAAGGGAGAGGCAGCGATTGAGACTCCGCCATCACAGTACGTTCACAGACCATGGAGGACAGTAAACAAAGTTTTGAAGCCTACAGACAGTTTTGGGCCCATATTATGGTCTGGTGCATTTGTGACATCAAACATGACCAGAAAGGCATTCTGGTCTATTGGCAATAGCAAAGGTATCATTTGTTTTATTATTATTTATTTTTAATCTCTCCACATTTTCTCATGTCTAAATACCCTACTGTTTATGCAGTGCATTTAAATATGCTAATTATGGTGAAAAGGGGGTGTACAGTATTAACTAGGGATGTCCCGATACACTTTTTTCATTTCCGATCCGATTCCGATCCAACAATTTCGTTAGCCGATACCGATACTGAATACCGATACCAGAGTGCTTTAAAGAAAAGTGCAAAGTACTGTCTGTAACTTAAGTTCACTTCAAACAAGTAGGTAGGCAGCACAATTTAAGAAGCTGTACAGCAGTGGTTCTCAACCTTTTTTAACCAAGTACCACCAATATGTCCAGCATTAATGTTAAAATACAATGTTAATATTCAGCTATATGATCACACAGGAGGCAAATTTATTCCTAATAGGGATTTATTTTTTCCACAGATGTGAGCTACAATTATGCTACAATCGTGCTGTGCAAAACTGGCACTTTAACTCTCTCTCACGATTCACACACACAGACACACAGTCACACACACCCCAAGTAAAAAAAAAAAAGACAGATCTGCAAGCTCTCAAGGCGCCGCGTCCTGCCTGTTTTTGCAGCTCCGTTCGCTAGGCGTTGTAGATCAGTCTGTTTCTGCAGCGCAGCTGCGCAGCCAGGGTAACTTGCTCCCCTTGCTGAGTCCCCGCACCGGTCCGTCGGAGGCTCGGCACGGAGCCAACAAGCTGCTGCGGCCGGGCTGCTGCTGATCTACAAGATCTCAAGGCATCGCGTCCTGCCTGTTTTTGCAGTGCTGTTCGCTACGCGTTGAGAGCTTGTAGATCTGTCTATTTTTGCAGCGCTGGTGTCGGGGTTCGTTCACGTTGTCAATAAAAATAACTTCGATTACAGGCAGAGATGAAGTTCAATCAGTGGGTTGATTCAGTAGCTACACGCAAAGCTAAGCGCTAAGCTAACGAACCCCGAGCCTACATTAACACTAGTAGACAGTTTTTTTATTTTCCCCCCCGACTTCACGGGTGGCGCATTGGGATTGTGATGAGACACGAGACAGCAGTGTGCATTCTGTTGTGACTGTATATTATTAAACTGCATGGGTCTGGAGTCCGGAGCGTAAACAACATGTAGGCTACAGTACAGTAGCCTCCCTGGCTCCCTCGGCTCTGTGGTATCGGATTGGTGCGGGACGTACTTGCCGATTACAATATGACCAAATAAGGGCATATCGGAGGGCATTCCGATACAAGTATCGGTATCGGGACATGCCTATTAACATGGGATTTCAGGATTGTTATTTAGTTAAACATATTACTATAATGTGATTACGATGTGATAATGTGATATTAGGGATAACATTATTGTGATTACAACAATAATTATAATTAAAGCTGCAAGCCCTTAACTCATAAACCGCCACCATTGGCTGTGGCCCTGCGAACAGGATGCACAGGCCGGTGTCAGGGTTTTACATTTTTACATTTAAATTCACCCAAAATGAACCGGAAGCAAGTCCTTTATAACTAATGGTGCGATCAGAATTTTTTTCACCAGAGTCACCAGAAGCGTTTATAATGTAACCGCCAGGTAGCGATGTTTTTTTATTGAGCACCTAGCCTGACCTAAGCAGAGACATTTCTGGCCTAGATGGGAGGGCCGCGGCTCAGAAAAACGCGCACCCTGATTGGATCTCATCGATCTGTCCGTCACCCCCGGCCCCTCCTCTCCCCCCTAGTGCAGCGCTACGTCACATCATTTAGAGCGACGCCTACGCGGAAGGGTTGACTCCCACTTTTAGACTGGTTCAGCCCACGGCTTTTTCCAGGCTTTCATCTTTCGCGCAGACGAAATGAAAGCCTGGGTATCGAGGCTATTGAGCACCTAACAAATCAACATTCTGATTAATCTGTTCAAGCTGTTCAGTGATTTTTCAGCCGAGACTCTTTTGGTTGTCAGGTAAACCAAACCAACCGTCTCTTAGCAGAAGTATACACAACGCCGGCCACAAGGCAGTATCGGCAGAAGGATTGACATTTGGGATGGGCACGTCAAAGTGATGCAGGGTGGGTGGAAACATTGGGCACGTCAAAGTGATGCAGGGTGGGTGGAAACATTGGGCACGTCAAAGTGATGCAGGGTGGGTGGAAACATTGGATTTACAGTATCGGCAGAAGGATTTACATTTGGGATGGGCACGTCAAAGTGATGCAGGGTGGGGGGAAACATTGGAGACCAAAGTCCCTGCTGTTGCGTGATGTCAAAACGAACCACGGAATAAAACACATTGAGTCACCACTACTGTAACTGACAGCCAAAATACACAGCAGTGACCACACGGTTTTAGTCAAACACCTAGAAAACATGACGGGCGAGCGGAGCATTCTTTAATATATGAACATACCTAATAGATGATATAGAATAGAATCAATAGATACATTTTTGTGCATTCTTTATCAATAAAAAGCAAGTATTTTGCATAACTATAAAGTAGGGCTGACCTTGATTAGTCGAATAGTCGACTAATCGATCGGAACGGGTCTCAGTCGACTGACCACCTCTTAGTCGACTGAGCAAAAAATGCCCCAAAAATACAATATTTACAAAAATATACAAAAATATTGTATTATTCCACTAGGTCTGTGGGGGACATAAACAAATTTGAACATTCTGACTGTTCAAATCTCCAATGTGCATCTGGAGTGTGTCTGCCTGTGTGGCAATGTGCCACTGCCTGTGACTTGAATCGCACAGTGCGCTGGCCTGATAGACTCCAGAATCTCAATCTCACCTGCTGTGCTCAATCTGGCTAATGACAAGCCTCTCAGTTGTTAAAAAAAAAGGATTTGAACAGTCAGAATGTTCAAATGTGTTTATGTCCCCCACAGACCTAGTGGAATAATACAATATTTTTGTATATTTTTGTAAATATTGTATTTTTATATACAATATTTTGACTATTAGTCGACTAACAGCAAATGTATTCATCTATCAGTCGACTATACAAATCCTTAGTCGGGGACAGCCCTACTATAAAGGCGACAGGTGTGTAGGAGAAGGCGAGGGCTGAAAGAAAAAGCTCCCGCACATTGTCTTCAAATGCAAGAAAAAGATTTAATGGGAATACAACAATGTTTCGGTCTGTTAGACCTTCATCAGTTTGTCTTAAGCCTTAAGATAACCTGACAACCGTTGTTATATTCCCATTTCCCTTTCAATGTTTTTTTTTTGGATTGGAGTGCGGGAGCTGTTTCTTTCAGTGTATTCTTTATCAAAGGTCTCTAAAAGACAATCTTAATTACTTCTTGTCAAACAAAAACGTACTTAAATGTAAGTCGCTCTGGATTAAGAGCGTCTGCTAAATGCCTAAATTGTAAATTGTAAATTGTAAAATTGTACTGCGAGTTGACATGGGCAGAACCTTACAGTATGAATAAATATGAATCTGGTCGACTGGCAATAAGGTGTCAGTTGGCTTCCCCCCCCCCACACACACACAAACACACATATTACATTACACATTACTTTACATTTTACATATAGGACTACCCTACAGTATGCATAACAGTTCAGTTCATTAAAATTAAACATAATGATGTGATTACAAGTACTGGGTGGGAATACATTATTATTGTCATAGAGCACCAAAGTCTGATTTAGAGATCTTACCAGCCTAAAAGACAAAAAAACTGTTGACAAAAACAAATGATCACGGCGGTTTGACTCGTATGTATATGAATTGATACAGAAACATACTGTATCAAATATGAGTGACTGACTATCGTAAACGATACAGAGCCACCTCCCCGAGAATATTGATGACAGTTTGTTTATTTTTTGGACCACAATGGAATACTTATATTAGACGTTTATAAGATGACCCAATGTTATTCTCCATAGAGAAAAACTTCAGGACTTCGATACTCTATTGCAGGGGTTCTCAGCGTTTTTGGCTGGGGACCCCCGGGAAATTCTTTGGCCATGTCTCGCAACCCCCGCCCCGCCCCCCTCCCCCACCACCATAAATTAATACTGAAACGAGATATAATCAATTAGGAAAGTTTATACTGTGTACTATATGTAAACTCTTAATTTCCATTTTCCAGCCATTCAGTTGCAAAATGAATAATCTCATTCGCGAACCCCAGGTTGAGAACCCCCGCTCTATTACAACTATAATTATAATGTAAGTAATTCGAGTAAATGGAATCGAGCCTTTTCAAGGCCTTTTCAGACAGGCAGCGACTGACGCACCTAGTAATTCATTTTCAATAAGAGGCATGTGTTTATTTTGGACGCGCAGAGAAATTGAGGGATGACAGTGCAAGAATATTTCCGTGGACGCCGGTCCCGTGAAATTGTCACACGCGTGGTTGTTTTGTACACACGCCCGTGACTGACTACACCTGGATTGTGTCGAGCACACAATAGAACAGGAGTATTTTAGGCAGGGGGGCACAACTTTAGAAAATGTGTGTGTGTGTGTGTGTGTGTGTGTGTGTGTGTGTGGGGGGGGGGGGGGGGGGGGGGGTACATGTACTTGAGTACATGTACCTAGTTACTTTCCACCACTGCATGTCAATATAGAAAGTATAGATAATTGGAAATGCTACTTCAGCGCTGGACATTGTAGCCTACAGAGGTACAGTAGCCTACTGTAAACATTGTAGCCTACAGAGGTACAGTATACTGTAAGTACTTGAGACATTATTCTTTATAGTTACTTTCCACCACTGCATGTCTGACCCCCCCCCCCCCCACCCACTCCGGCTGTGAGACCAACTCAGCTACTGGTGCTTAATGTTGCGCTTGACTAAGCCACCGTAGAGGTGGTTGATTAACAGTGAGGGGTGTGCCGCTGTGTTTCAGCACATCTGCGGTAGGAACAGCTTAGTGATTCGAGAGGTTCAGGGTCTTAAAAGGAGCTTAAGAGTCTCGGCCTGAAATGCAACGAACATCTCATGATTATACAATTGTGAAATAACTATAATCCGAAAAAGTGGAGGGTGAATTATGAAAATGTTACTGTAACTCTGCAAATTTGACAAAATATATATTTTTCTTAGTGTATAGTTTAGTGGCCTAATTCAGAAGTAACAAAAAGTAATTTGATTATTGTAAAAGTGAAATAAAA
This sequence comes from Protomyctophum parallelum, assembly GCF_964188405.1. NCBI lineage: Eukaryota > Metazoa > Chordata > Actinopteri > Myctophiformes > Myctophidae > Protomyctophum > Protomyctophum parallelum. The sequence continues at coordinate 10,060,704 of NC_139708.1, read as the reverse complement.
TGCACAGGGTGTAAAAGTCTATGTTTCCATAGGGTCCTATGTATGTTCCCCATGTGGTTATGTAGAACCTGGGAATAAATAAATGGTGCATTTAATACCATAGTGCCTTTATCCAAGGTGCTTTACAATGTGTATAGTAAATTCACACATCAATGGTGGAGGAAACCATGAAAAGCACCAACCTGCTCATCAGGATAGTGGATTCGAATGCCATCAACGCATTGAAAGGGACACAATCACGTTTAATCAGAGCATTCAATGCTCCAGTATAGACGCATCTATCTACTGACCTACCGAAACATTATATTGTGACGTTTTGGAGACACTCAGTAGACTGCGACGACATGCGTTGTTACAAACCCTATAACACGAAATCTTACCCTAGGATCTCTCACCTCGAGAACACGACCATTCACTGGAAAGCTAGTTGCACGTTAATGCACTACACCACATGCAGTCTGCCTGAACATGACACCGTTAGGTAGCATTTCTAATAACACGTTCACTGACTCAGAAAGCAGTTCATCCAATATGAATGAATCCTTAATGAGGCACACATCACTTTCTCCACTCAAAACACCAATTTCTTCTGGGCCCTTCATTAATTATGGCACTATTTACCTCAGGGGTGGGTGTGGGTGGGGGAAGGGGTGTTTGTTCATTAGATACATCGTGTAATTCAAGGGCCATGAGCCTTCGCCAGAGGAAAACACGTAAACAGTTAAAAAAATAAAAAATAAAAAGGGAGAATCACAGAAGGATTAAAGCCTGATTGATACTTCGTCGTATGATGATGCTGCACAGAGAATAAAACAGCAGATCTAAAAGCTCACGCCGCAGCGTATGTGCGACGCGTCATGAGCTTGTAGATTGGTACGGAGGAGCATACATTTTAGGGATTACCAGCAACGCTCTCAATGCGGAGAACTTACGCCCTACAGAAATATCACAGTGGAAAGACATCGTCACTGTCGGACCCCCATATTTTCTATGGGTTTTGTTCCACATAGATTAATGCCCTACTTACTGGTGTTGCACAAAAGCAGCATTTGTGCTATATTTGTGAATTGAACTGAATTTATTTATTGTCATACTGTGTGTGTGTGTGTGTGTGTGTGTGTGTGTGTGTGTGTGTGTGTGTGTGTGTGTGTGTGTGTGTGTGTGTATAAAGTATATTATCAAGATCTTGTGACAAAAAATCCATTGAAACACGTAAAACAAGACATACAAGGTTTCCACCGGCAGCGACGATATGCTAATAAGACATTCAAATCCAACTCCTCCAGCATCCTCTCTCTCTTTCCCTCTCTCTCTCCTCATACCCTCCTCTCTCTCTCTCTTTCCCTCTCTCTCTCCTCATACCCTCCTCTCTCTCTCTCTTTCCCTCTCTCTCTCCTCATACCCTCCTCTCTCTCTCTCTTTCCCTCTCTCTCTCCTCATACCCTCCTCTCTCTCTCTCTCTCTCTCTCTCTTTCCCTAGCTCTCTCTCTCCTCATATCCTCCTATCCTGTCTTTCTCACTTTCTCTGTCTCTCTATCTTTACCTCATTCGGTTGCTGTGTCCCTCTAATTCCACTCCCTCTCTGTGCCCTCCTCTCCCCCCATCACTTTCTCCATCAATCCCTCGCTCTCTATTCTCACTCATGTTGTCTCTCTCTTGTCCTCCCCGATCTCTCTCTATTTCTACAGCAGTCTCTGAAGTCTGTCTGCCTCACTATCTTGCCTGCCATTCATTCACGTTACCATGCATCTCTCTCCCCCCCCTCTCTCTCTCTTTCTCTCTCTCTCTCTCTCTCTCCTCATACCCTCCTCTCTCTCTCTCTCTCTCTCTCTCTCTCTCTCTCTCTAGTAAAGCATCACTCTCTCGACACCGTCTTTCTTATCTTGTATATTCACCTCTGAGGATCCATCGCTCCCTCTCATGTTTGACTTGTGTGTGTGTGTGTGTGTGTGTGTGTGTGTGTGTGTGTGTGCGTGCGTGTGTGCGCCACCACCTATCGAGACCCTATATACAACAATTCGATCACTGCACCTCTCAATCATGCTGATTGACATAGAGAGAAGGGGAGGGGGGGTGTAAGGGAGGACTCGGGTGTAATGTCAGATAGTATTGGAAGACACATTGACGTTATAAATCGTGAGGAATTTCCCAACAGCTAAAAATCAATAACTGACAGCCAACACAAATCATCACTTCTGTCGGGTGGAAACCTATGTCCAAATCCCTTTTGCATCCCCTTTATTTATTTACAAATACCGGTAGATAACATTGCAAATCTACAAGCACACAATGCCTCACATGCACGCACACTCCCGCTGGTATAATGTAGTTGACCGGCGTGACCGCGCTGAACGTACAATATGCTGTTGTGAAGCAGAGAAGAAAGCTGCTCCAAGCTTCTCTCTCTCTCTCTCTCTCTCTCTCTCTCTCTCTCTCTCTCTCTCTCTTTCCTTTGTATCCAGGACTGTTTTGATATTGTTCCGCAGCACTACTACACTAGGCTACTGAAATCACTTTGAAATCCATTCCCAGATACGCCTGTTGAAACTTTGATGCAGTACAACAGCTTTGTTTGTTCTTAGAGGTCCTTTGAAGAACCCATATATATAGTGCTTAACGTGGTTAAACAAGGCCCGTGGTCATGGTCAGCATGGTCTACTCCAGTGTTTCTCAACCTATGTACCGCGGCACTTTACTGTGCCTTTGAAATCTCCAGGTGTGCCTCGAGATTTTGACCGAAAGTAACACTAGCCCTCCCCCGAAAGCGATAGCTAGGCGTCCTATTGTTGCGTCGTTGTTGTTGTCACACGTCTAAATAGACGTCCGAAAACAACATGACGACGGAACAATAGACTCTTAACGACCATCGGCCATAGAAATGTTAATCGCCTGGTGGTGTCAATCCCTCCAGAAAGACACCACCAGAACCCGACAGCAGCACACACAGCGCCGCCGAGTCACCTCCACCTGACGACGGCACAGCAACAGCAGCAACAACGGCGGCTACTAACGCAACGCCTACAAAGAAAGCCCCTGCCAGACTGTACCGCGATGATTACATGAAGTTTGGCTTCACGTTTACTGGGGATAAAACGTACCCGATTCCGCTGTGTATAGTTTGTGGATTCAAGCTTGCAAACAGCGGCATGGTTCCGAGTAAACTGAAGCGCCACCTTCATACCAATCATGATGAACTCGCTACAAAGGACAAACACTTTTTCGTGAGCTTGAAAGAAAAAAAGGAGAAAGACACAACGAAGCAGGCAAGTCTCTTGATACGCAGTACTACTAAGACTTCTGAAAAAGGTCTGGAATTAAGCTACCAAATCGCAGAGATGTTGGCACAGTTAAAAATGCCACATACATTGGCAGAAACAGTAATAGCCAGATCATTCAAACTCGTCCTTTTCTTTCTCTTTAAAGTTATTTGACGAGTGCTGTCATGTGTGTTTTTAAAAGTATATTGGGTTCATATATATATATATATATATATATATATATATATATATATATATATATATATACATACATACATACACCAGTATATATACAGTATATACACACACCATATATCTAGGTGTGCCCCGAGATTTTTAGGCTATGAAAAGTGTGCCCCGGGACAAAAAAGGTTGAGAGACACTGGTCTACTCTATACCATATCAATAGGGGTCTGGGGATCCCCAGGGGTCCTCCGTGGGAATTCCATGCCCGTGGGGTCCCCAGCTACATTTATTTAATGATATTAGCCTCAAAATTACTTTCAGCCTAAAACACAGGTACTACTGGTACTAAACCTTATTCAGATGGGGGTCTGCGGGTCAGAACTGCCGGCCCATTATGCAAAGACGTTGCTTCCCAAAGGAAGAGCAGATGCGGGGGGATTACCTTGACGAGCGAGAGGCCCAGACCAGTGAACACTATGAACACCCCCACCACCCCCCCCCCCCCCACAACACGCACACAGACCAGTGAACACTATGAACACCCCCACCACCCCCCCCCCCCCACAACACGCACACAGAGCAGTGAACACTATGAACACCCCCACCACCACCCCCCCCCCCCCCCACAACACGCACACAGACCAGTGAACACTATGAACACCCCCCACCACCCCCCCCCCACAACACGCACACAGAGCAGTGAACACTATGAACACCCCCCACCACCCCCCCCCCCACAACACGCACACAGAGCAGTGAACACTATGAACACCCCCCCCCACCCCCCCCCCCCCCCCCACAACACGCACACAGACCAGTGAACACTATGAACACCCCCCACCACCCCCCCCCCCCACAACACGCACACAGAGCAGTGAACACTATGAACACCCCCACCACCCCCCCCCCCCACAACACGCACACAGACCAGTGAACACTATGAACACCCCCACCACCACCACCCCCCCTACGACACCCACACAGACCAGTGAACACTATGAACACCCCCCCCCCCCCCACACGACACCCACACAGACCAGTGAACACTATGAACACCCCCACCACCACCACCCCCCCTACGACACCCACACAGACCAGTGAACACTATGAACACCCCCCCCCCCCCCACACGACACCCACACAGACCAGTGAACACTATGAACACCCCCCCCCCCCCCACACGACACCCACACAGAGCAGTGAACACTATGAACTGGATTAATATATATAGTTTTATTTATTAGATGTTGAACAGTGAAGAGTTGAGTAGTTACTTGATCCTGCCCATGGACCATGGCAAATTAGGCTACCAATAATCGCCTCACGCTGGCGCGGATTGTTTGATTGAATAGCAGTTTGCAACTTTGCACGAACAGCTGTGTGGATTAAATATTGCCAATGCAGAGTTGCCGATGTCAAATCAATCATCAATGCTGGTATAAAACTGCAGGAGTGTGTGTGTGTGTGTGTGTGTGTGTGTGTGTGTGTGTGTGTGTGTGTGTGTGTGTGTGTGTGTGTGTGTGTGTGTGTGTGTGTGTGTGTGTGTGTGTGTGTGTGTGTGTGTGTGTGTGTGTGTGGTGTGTGTGTGTGTGTGTGTAATAATGACGGTGTGTATGCAACTGACTGCGCACAGTGCTGTGCAGTGTGCTTTGTAGTGTGCACGGCGTGTTTATACTATAGCTATTTATTAATCAATGTAGTAGGCTAGGCTATATAAAACGGACCCCTTTCATGGTAATTTACAAGACATATAGTGTGGCATAATATGTCTAAAGGTAACAGCCAGGCAAGCTGTATGCTGTCAGTGGAATTATTAAAGTGCCTTCCTCAAAAAAAAAATGTGTCGGGTATCGGGCACGGGCCAGGAACACTATGAACACCCCCACCCCCCCCCCACGACACCCACACAGAGCAGTGAACACTATGAACACCCCCACCACCACCACCCACTCCCCCACCACGACACCCACACAGAGCATCATTAAACTTTTAACTCGGCTCATGCTCAAAGTGAACAAGAACAAACGACTCAAACGAGCGCTGCATAAAGAGAGAGAGCAAAGGGGTGTGTGTGTGTGTGTGTGTGTGTGTGTGTGTGTGTGTGTGTGTGAACCATAATTGAACTGGAGTGAAAGGAGCCGAGGAACAACTGCTGAGAGAGAGAGACCCTCCTTTGGGCTGTGATTAACAACAGTGTGTCAACGGATTATGAGCAACAATGGGGTTTAACAAATGGATGCTGCACATACAGTATGGTACCCCAATGAGAGAGAGAGAGAGAGAGATGAGAGAGAGAGCATACATATACATATCCATGGAAGAAGTGAGTGTTACCTAAGAAAGTTAAAAAAAAAAGAAAAAAAAAAAAGAAAGACAAACCACCTGCACAATCACATTATGACAAGAAGAGGCAACACGTGGACAAGAAAATGAAGCCCCACAGTCTAAGGCCTGTGGTTAATTGAACTGAAATGGATCCCCACGGGTTCAATTAAGTCAGAGCTCAATTAATGCACAGCGAGTCGCATCTCTTACCTTTGATTGTGCGCGTGAGGAAGATGCCTTCACAAACAACTAGATGTCAGCACGCGCAGCTCCACACTAACAGGTGCCAGAGAGAGAGAGAGAGGCAGTGCGCATGAGGGTGGCCGAGCAAGCTAGGAGAAACAGAGAGAGAGAGAGAGGCGCACTGAAGGAGAGGTGGGAGAGGGAGGGAGGAAATAGAAGAGAGCCTGACTGAGTGAGTGAGTGAGTGAGTGAAGTGAACAAGCGATCTGGTGAGAGAGTATTATACATTCATGAAACAATATCCCTGTTATCATTGACAAACACAGGTTGAGCAATATCATATACTGAGAGAGAGAGTGAGAGAGAGAGAGAGAGAGAGAGAGAGAGAGAGAGAGAGAGAGAGAGAGAGAGAGAGAGAGATGAGTAAGATCTCATACTCATCTCTCTCTCTCTCTCTCTCTCTCTCTCTCTCTCAATTCTTTCATCAGGTGTGCAATATCCTTTAGGTCGTGGCACAGCATTCATCTGGAATGTCAGGACCAATGAGCCTGTGTCTTTATCATCTTACATGTATTAGATTAATCTCTCTCTCTCTCTCTCTCTCTCTCTCTCTCTCTCTCTCTCTCATAGTGACTATGTGTTTGAGACTGCAGGGCGAGAGGATTTAAGGGGGAAAGAAAGAAATCCGAAAAAAAAGAAACAGCATCTGTCTTTTACCCCTCTGTATAATTTGTGCCTAATGACGCCTAATGATACACATGTGTATGCAACACACACACACACACACACACACACACACACACACACACACACACTCACACACACACACACACACACACACACACACACGAGTATACAGCTGCTTTCATTCCTTCCCCCTCTGCAGGAGATAGTGTAGATCTTCTGTCTCCGCTGGATTCATCCCCTCTCTCTCTCTCCCAATTCTACGAACACACGCACGCACGCACGCACCCCGTAGTTTCTAACCCACGCATCCAATCCACCAGCACCTCTTCTCCCCTCCTCTCCTCTCCTCCTCTTTGCTCTCATCTACGCTCGTCTCCTTTCCTCATGGTTAGTTGAGCAGACACACAGGTCACATGAGATGAGCAGACAGACAGTTCAGATGAGCAGACAGACAGGTCAGATGAGATGAGCAGACAGACCGGTGTCTCTGGAGTGAAGGAACCCCTTGTTAAAAATCTCTCTCACACTCTGTCATCCTCCTCCTTTTCCCCACTCCATCTCCCACCTCATCTCTCTCTTTCAAGCAACCCACCCACCCACGCATGCACACATACCCACGCATGCATGCACGCACGCACGCGGAACGCACGCACGCACGCACGCACGCACGAGCAACCCCCAGGTCTTTTCGGTCTGCATTCATGCATGTCAAAATTGTTTGGTCCAGGGCTTTCCTGAGGGGCAGCAGGGGCTTAATGTGTTTTGTTTTGTTTTGTTTTTTCAACTTTAACTCTCCTCTGCCACATCTCTCTCTCTCTCTCTCTCTCTCTCTCTCTCTCTCTCTCTCTCTCTCTCTATCTCTCTCTCTCTCTCTCTCTCTCTCTGGTGTGTACAGTCTACAGTGCAACATAACACTGTCACTGCAGGACTATTACAAAACAATAACAAAAGTGCTGCACTGCCTCTTGCACAACCCTATAGCAGACAATACTCATATACAGTAGTCTATATGTTTACTTGTTGTTTGTCCTCCATTTTGGAACCTTTCTTCTCTTCAGTATGCCTTTATAGTGCACATGGCAAACTAAGTATATTGTGATTTGTGAAATTGATTCATTTTAATCTGTTAATCTGCATGAGATCATGTCAGATCTAAGCTTTTTATGGTATTATTTTTAGGATATTCCAGCATTCCCGAGGCATTCCCACATATTTTGTGTGTAACAGAATTAATCCAATGTAAAGGATCAAAATGAATCATGATTCAACATTGTATATACTTTAATGTTCCCTTCAGTAGCACTTTACAATAATGACCTGTTATAAAGCATTTATAAACGTTTATAAGCAGTTTGTAGACTATTAACAAATCATTATTAACCTGTTTGTTGACATTCGTAAATGATTATTAAAACCGTTATAACTATGGTTACAAATCATTTATAAGGTATTAGTAAGTAGTAAACTATTCATTAATAAGCCATTTATATACATCTGTAAATGATTATTAAATCATTTATAATGACCCCATGATAAAGCATTTATAAACGTTTATAAGCAGTTTGTAGACTATTAACAAATCATTAACAACCTGCTTGTTTACATTTGTAAATGATTACTAAAACCTTTATAACAAATTTACAAATAATTTATAAAGTATTAGTAAGTAGTAAAACTATTCATGAATAAGCCATGTATAATACATCTGTAAATTATTATTAAATAATTTGTAACTGATGTTATATAATATATACAAGCTATTTGTATATTTGGGAAATGTGTTTGTTCATGTTTAACATATACTTTGTAAAACATTCCTAAAATATCTATAAATCCTTAGTACATGTTATTAAGTGGAGGAGGACAGTCATACATGGATACGAGTGACCACCGATGATGATGAAAGTGACGACAGTTCATCATTTACAACTGTCTGTTAATGTTTGTTCATGTTTAACATATGCTTTGTAAAACATTCCTAAAACATATATAAATCCTTAGTACATGTTATTAAGGTCCCTATAGTAAAGTGACGACAGTTCATAATTTACAACTGTCTGTTAATGTTTGTTCATGTTTAACATATGCTTTGTAAAACATTCCTAAAACATATATAAATCCTTAGTACATGTTATTAAGGTCCCTATAGTAAAGTGACGACAGTTCATAATTTACAACTGTCTGTTAATGTTTGTTCATGTTTAACATATGCTTTGTAAAACATTCCTAAAACATATATAAATCCTTAGTACATGTTATTAAGGTCCCTATAGTAAAGTGACGACAGTTCATCATTTACAACTGTCTGTTAATGTTTGTTCATGTTTAACCCAACATCATTTTATGTTGAAGATGTTGTGTTGCATTGTGGGTAATCCTCAGTACAGAGGAACTCCATACTGAGGGTAAGATGGTCTCCTGTTTGCTCAGGCACAAACAAATTAATTACAAACATCTAAGCTTCATATAAGTGGCCAGATATGCACTCATGTTTACATAGTGTTATTCAGTAACATTCGTTTTTGTATGTCATGGTATCATATGACATTGTTTATTTAATTGTTTGAAAAACGGTTAGCATGTTAGCTAGCTGTTAGCACAGCTGTTAGCTGTGCTGTGTAGCCTGTGTTACATGAGAATTCACTGACACTTCATGTAAGTGAATTCTCAAAAACGAATGTTACTGAATAACACTATGTAAACATGAGTGCATATCTGGCCACTTATATGAAGCATAGATGTTTGTAATTAATTTGTTTGTGCCTGAGAAAACAGGAGACCATCTTACCCTCAGTATGGAGTTCCTCTGTACTGAGGATTACCCACAATGCAACACAACATCTTCAACATAAAATGATGTAGGGTTAAACATGAACAAACATTAACAGACAGTTGTAAATTATGAACCCTACATAATTTTATGTTGAAGATGTTGTGTTGCATTGTGGGTAATCATCAGTACAGAGGAACTCCATACTGAGGGTAAGATGGTCTCCTGTTTGCTCAGGCACAAACAAATTAATTACAAACATCTAAGCTTCATATAAGTGGCCAGATATGCACTCATGTTTACATAGTGTTATTCAGTAACATTCGTTTTTGAGAATTCACTTACATGAAGTGTCAGTGAATTCTCATGTAACACAGGCTACACAGCACAGCTAACAGCTGTGCTAACAGCTAGCTAACATGCTAACCGTTTTCCAAACAATTAAATAAACAATGTCATATGATACCATGTCATACAAAAACGAATGTTACTGAATAACACTATGTAAACATGAGTGCATATCTGGCCACTTATATGAAGCTTAGATGTTTGTAATTAATTTGTTTGTGCCTGAGCAAACAGGAGACCATCTTACCCTCAGTATGGAGTTCCTCTGTACTGAGGATTACCCACAATGCAACACAACATCTTCAACATAAAATGATGTTGGGTTAAACATGAACAAACATTAACAGACAGTTGTAAATGATGAACTGTCGTCACTTTACTATAGGGACCTTAATAACATGTACTAAGGATTTATATATGTTTTAGGAATGTTTTACAAAGCATATGTTAAACATGAACAAACATTAACAGACAGTTGTAAATTATGAACTGTCGTCACTTTACTATAGGGACCTTAATAACATGTACTAAGGATTTATATATGTTTTAGGAATGTTTTACAAAGCATATGTTAAACATGAACAAACATTAACAGACAGTTGTAAATTATGAACTGTCGTCACTTTACTATAGGGACCTTAATAACATGTACTAAGGATTTATATATGTTTTAGGAATGTTTTACAAAGCATATGTTAAACATGAACAAACATTAACAGACAGTTGTAAATGATGAACTGTCGTCACTTTCATCATCATCGGCGGTCACTCGTATCCGAGTATGACTGTCCTCCTCCACTTAATAACATGTACTAAGGATTTATAGATATTTTAGGAATGTTTTACAAAGTATATGTTAAACATGAACAAACACATTTCCCAAATATACAAATAGCTTGTATATATTATATAACATCAGTTACAAATGATTTAATAATCATTTACAGATGTATTATACATGGCTTATTCATGAATATTTTTACTACTTACTAATACTTTATAAATTATTTGTAAATTTGTTATAAAGGTTTTAGTAATCATTTACAAATGTAAACAAGCAGGTTGTTAATGATTTGTTAATAGTCTACAAACTGCTTATAAACGTTTATAAATGCTTTATCATGGGGTCATTACAAATGATTTAATAATCATTTACAGATGTATATAAATGGCTTATTAATGAATAGTTTACTACTTACTAATACCTTATAAATGATTTGTAACCATAGTTATAACGGTTTTAATAATCATTTACGAATGTCAACAAACAGGTTAATAATGATTTGTTAATAGTCTACAAACTGCTTATAAACGTTTATAAATGCTTTATAACGGGTCATTATTGTAAAGTGCTACCCTACTTTAACATCTAAATGTGTTTTTCAGTGAGAAATAATCATCTTTTTAGAGTTGTGAAATCAACGGACAGACTGCAACTCGTTCAAAATGCGGCTGCTAGAGTGTTAACTAGAACTAAAATAAGAGAACACATTACCCCAGTTCTATCATCACTGCATTGGCTCGCAGTGGTTTTTAGAATTGTTTTTAAAATTATTTTATATAAATCCCTAAATGGTCTTCGTACCTCCGTGACTGCCTACCTGCCTAGATATATCCCTAACCGCACCCTCAGGTCCTCCACTGCTGGCCTGCTTGAAGTGCCTAAAAAATATGGTGAGGCAGCCTTCTGCTTCTACGGCCCAACAGCCTGGAATAAATTACCATTCCAGCTCAAACACGCACCCTCTGCGACATTTTTAAATCACAACTCAAGACCTCTTCACTCTTGCTTTTAGTTGAGTTTTAATATGTGCGTTCCTACCCTGTCCTCGGCATGTGGTGTTTTTATTTATTTTTAAGTGGTGCAAACCACTTCTACATCCAGCTTACAATGTCCGTGTGCCTGTTTGTGTGTGTGTGTGTGTGTGTGTGTGTGTGTGTGTACCCCTGTGAGAGCATGAGTGGTAGTATGTGACATGGCTGCCACCTGCTGGACGCAAACGATACAGAGAATGCCATGGAAGAGGGAAACAAAATCATAAACACACACACACACACACACACACACACACACACACACACACACACACACTTCCAGACGAGAGGCCCCCTTCCCTGCGATACAAATTGGAACGATACAGAGAACCAATAGACGGGAGTTGCACCACTTGGTTCACACTGGTGTGATTTTTTCTCTATGTTTTTATACTCTTATTTTGTTCTTTGCCATTCATCATTTTAACTACTTGTTTTATTGTACTCTATTTTTGTGTCCTGCCCTGTTGAAGCACTTTGAGCTGCATTTATGTATGAAAGGTGCTATACAAATAAAGTTTATTATTATTATTATTAAAACTGAATTGATGCTTATATCCAGAGGCATTGAAGGAGAGTTATGACATCTCCATTCATTTCACTGGCAGTTTAATGCTGGCCTTCTGTTGCATGTGACATCATGTTAGTTACATTTGTTGACAATTTGAAACTTGCCTCTGAAAAAAGATTGACCTCCCTCTCAACTTTAAGATAAGCGTACATCTGATTCTGTAACACCTCCTACAGCCAAGCTCCACAGTATACTTCATGAATTCAAGCTTGGCTCAGGAGGTAGAGGCCGTCTGGGAATTGGAAGATCACCGGTTTGATCCTCGGCTCTTCCAAAAGTCTCTCAGGAGTCAGAAAGCATCTGAGAAACCTCCTCTCTAAATTTAGAATACTTTCTAAATTCAGTCCAATTCAGTCCTGCCATATTCTCTACCATTGTCTTTTTTTAAAGCACACTAAAACATATCGTATTTACAGTATTTTCACAAGCTAATAGCTATTTTAATTAGCTGCCAGAGATTCTCTAGAACAGTCTGCCAAGTGCCAGCGAGTTTTTGCATTTTTATTCATCTTTCAAGACCCACTGAATAATAAGGTGACATTCACACCAGAAAGCTTTACTGCGATTAAAACGAATCCTGCTGCGTATTGTCCGATCTATCTTGCTTCGTTTGGTATGAAGGCTCATTTGAATCCTAATGCGCATCAAAGAACCGCATTCTACTCTGCCAAAAAGCGGGGGTTTCACTTCGCTTCCAATCGCACTTGATTTAAATTCGGTGCAGGTGGGAATGCAATCCGTGAATCCGTAGCAAATAAAGGAAATGAAGCAAACTATGTGGCGGATAAGGAGCTGCACAGTTTGAGGCGGAGAAGGGATATTCATTTTACACAGTACAAAGATGTTAACCGTTAGGTTACCATGTGACGTGGTCAAATAAGGAGGTCGAAATATGAGGACGAGCTCATTAATCTATTGCTTAAGGAAATGCATAAATATGTCTGTCTGTCGTGCGTAAACATGGAGGGCTGTCAAAATTAAAAATTAAAAAAAATTAAAACACATGTTTAGCTCAGCATGATTTATAAACTGTAGGCATAGCTAACATGGCATATGCATAATAATTGTAGGCTATATGGTGATCGGATGATCATCAATGGGACTCTGGGAGTAGCTATTGTAAACTTAGGATAATTTTGCGCTCCCGTCTCCACAGTGCCTCGTTCATGTGCCCTAAGAACAGTGGCTGGCACACACGATGTGACCTAAGTCTCACTCACAGGATCACTCACAGGTTGTGGATTAATGTGTGATTAGCCTCGGAAAGCCAGACGTTTTTATTTCCAGGGAGAGAAAAAAAATCTGGGGCCGAGTACATACAGTAGCACAAACATCACTCACTCTCTGCTGATCGTCTGCACCTTTGTTAAATTGACGCACACATGCACACACGTACACACACACACACACACACACACACACACACACACACACACACACACACACACACACACACACACACACACACACACACACACACACACACACACACACACACACACACACTCCTCTCTCTCTCTGTCGCTCTAATTAATTAGGCTCATGTCCAGCAGCTGAGCCTATAGTTTCTCCCAGCGGATCCTGCCAGGAGCTGCCTATGCCATAAAAAGCATAGGTGAGTTCCAGTCTAATGTGTGGTTAACAATATTATTTTAATCATGTGAATTAAAATAAAGTTTACAGACTGTAGAAGTGAGGTCATGGAAACAGCTAGAGTGCTTTACAACGAGTTGAGAGTCGTATGTATGTTTCACTTGCCTATGCTGCAAAGAAAAACACAATTTTTGTATGCTTGCAAATCACATATGTTTGGGCAGCATAGGCCAGTCAATCTAAGGTTTGACCCAAAATAAATTGCAATAGTAATCGTTCAAGGGAATGGCAGCCAATACTCTGATTGGCTTTATTAATGTGATGCCCAAACCACACCTATAATTATAACAGACCTAGTGGTCAGCAACTGGTGTTGCAATTGACAGAAAATAGCAAGATTGCACTCGGTGACATACCCCCGGTGATGATTTATTTTACAGTTTTGTTTATTCAAGATTTCAGGGTATACCGGTATACTATAGCCTACAGTAAGACAATGAAATAACATACCGGTAATACAATGTGACACACCCATGTAGAACATACCAGAAGAAGATAATATGTTACATATGAATGTCATATGACCACCATATGCAAAATAGTGTGGTAGTATTACTACTATACTAAACAACCCAGCTGCATCGGAGATCACGTCTAGCAAGCTCAGATTCAGGTTTAAACTCATTCAATCTGGAACAGCATGGAACTGTAAGGTGAAGGGGCCCATGTGTCCTCAAGCCTCTCAAGGTACATCTCATTTTTTCAAATTTAATAATGTGGAGTACATCTCTAATCCAGTGAAGGGGATCCAGTGATGGGGGAGCAGAGGACTTCCATTTCATAAAAATGTGACGCCTAGCTAAGAGAGTGGTAAAGAAGGCCACCAAGTGAGCTTTGTAAATAGCCGTAAATGTCATCATTACAGTTGGTTCAAACGGTATCCCAACACTCCTCGACATGGTGTCAAAGATCTCAGTCCAATATCTACGTAAAGAAGGGCACGACCAAAACATAAGTGGCAGGGGCCGAGCGACACCTATCACACAGGGGATCGATATCACCATATATTTTGGATATCACTTTAGTGAAACTAGACCTGTACATGCCCGTCGGCTACTGGCCTACTTGGGAACTTGCAACTTGGGAACCTAATAATACCCGTTGTCAACTTGTTATAGCACCCGTTTTAACTGTCTGTCAGTGTCCCACATGGAGATCTCTGTATCTGCCTATGTCTGAAGAGGGCAAATTCACTGACAAATTCACTGGGGTTGCCATGGCAATCAATTGGCTGAGGCAGAGGCTGGAAATTGCACAGGTGAGGGGATTTAGGCTGATTAGGCCTACTAGCAGAGCCTGAGCAGAGCCTTTTGTGGTGGTTCTGGAGAACCGTGGGTCCACCGGACTCTATACCGGGCACTGCACTCCCTGCAGGGGTGTGGAACGCGTGTGTCGAATGTGAAGTCGGTGGGGCAAACGGTTCTCGAGTTACATGCATTACAACCGTGCACGCACGCAGACATGCAGAGACGTGGCGCATTTATAGTAGGATGTACACGATGGATAGTTTTGCATTGGATTAGACCATGCCTTGCACAAATAGAAGAAGAGTGGACAAGACGCAAAATATCTTCCCAAACATCTTCTGAGATTTCATCTCCCAAATCCTCCTCCCATTTATTCTTATATTTTGTATTGAAGTAGGCCGCAAAGAGAACATACAATTTTGTACATGATACTGTAGATATGAAGCCTTTTGTGTTTAACAATGGAGTTAAAAAGGAATCGACCTCTGTGAAGTATATGCCAAGTTTTAAACCTCTCAGAGCTTCCATTGTGAAACTTTCTATGCTTCAACCATCAGACGGCCAGGCTTTATACAGGGTAAATCAATTGAACCACTTTTGCAGTAAGATAAGATAATAATCCATTTCATGTAGGCTATGGGAGGCCGTAGAGATGAAGAAAAACAATGTTGTGTTTGATCCTATACCTCTGGTGGCGGTTTCTCAAAAACGAAATCCCTCCGTTCGTCACTGCCCTAAGTACTAAGTAGTCAGCCAGTGTTGTATAACTTATACTATCTACAGCTCTACGGGTACAAAAAGACCCTGCTGGATATCATTGTGTATTTCAAACATACGGCGAGAGTGACAAATCATAACAAATGCCAAAACTTTCTTTTTCCAGCACTTTTGTAACATTCTTTCTTTCTCTGAGGAAACAGCCACCATATTATAGCATCTTCCGTCAAGGTATTTCTCACCAAACGTGGTCTAATAAGGCCTACAGTATGAAGTCACACAGCCAGCCTGTGACTTATATACATTCTATACAAAAATGTATTGTATAAATGTATTATTTATACCCTAATAACCCTAACCCATTTTAAGTTAAATATTCATAACCGTTGCTGTCTGGAAATGAACCACTTTTTTTTTTTTTAATCAATCAATGATTGTAATCAAGTATTAAAAAGTGCTTCTTCGTAAACCTCCTAACTCCACTTGAGCTGGATGGGTTTTTTTTTTTCATTTCCTGAAAAAATCTGTCTTTCTTCCAGATGAGATATGTGAGAAATACCATACCAAACTGAGGGTCCTTAAAATGAAACAGGTTTGAGAAGCAGCTATAGGCGCTGTGGCAGAAGAGCATGGCATAACCAGCAGAGCACGTCAGTCTGCCAGAATCACCATTATGCCTCTCTATGCTGGCATAGAGGCGCTGCGTTCCTATCTCAGGGGATGCAATGCTCCTTCCCATGCCCCAAATCCTTCACAGAATCCTTTTTCCGCACGCGCGCACGCACGGACGCATGCACGCACGCACGCACACACACAGATGCACTATTGCATCTGTGTTGGTGGTTATCCAAAGGGAATTAGGCTGATTAGAGGCACAGGGTACCATCAGTTACCCCATTGTTAGCCCAATTTTGTGGCCAAGAGGCCTACACAGGGAAATATACACAGCATGTGCAACCATTATTAAACCTGTATATTCCTGTGTGGCTTGTGGAGCTCCAGAACTCAGCAAGACGAGATGAAGGAAATGTCCACCATGTTTAAACTGTGCTATTGTGGATGTTTTGGTATAATTCACAGCTGAGGAGACCAAAACACTGTGAAAAACAGTGGCTATATGTCCCTATGTTGCATGGAATGAATTAATTATTTTATTTAAGTGTCATGCCACCTTGTGGCCCACCCCTCATTTTCATACAGTTACAATTATTCAGATATACACTCTTATTACACTATAGTTACTGGCATTGCTGATCGCATACAACAAACATAAATTAAAATGCAACAAATCAAAGCAAAACAAAACATAACTTAAAATATATATCGCTTACTGACTGTACATGCCTTTTTTCCAACAACTCTTCTCTGACCCTCCAATAAAAAGAAACACAAAATGATACTCATTCTCTATTTCATTGAGATCACACATTTGTCAGATTCGATCTTCTTCATCCAACCTGTTTCAATATTAAGTGGCAGTATACCTCCTCTAATCTGAGCACAAAGTGATCTTTTTTTCTTTGCCAGATTTAATAAAACATAGTTTTCAGTGCAATAGTCATATTTAATTTCCCAATATACAGTATGTGCATAATTGTGGTTTCCTCCAGATCTTTTCTGCCCAAGTATGTTTGATCTTATCCAAAAGCATCTCCCATAGCCCCACAACATTAACCTGCTCCAATCCGAGGAAAACATCCTGAACTCCACATTCACAGAACATATCACGCATGTCCTCTATCCATGGTCCATTCTGTAGTTTGTCCCATACTTTCTTAGTCTATTATCATTCATGTTGACTAATCTGTTCCACAACCTGCATGGCGGTGCAGACCTTCCACCGGATCTCACTAGGTTCCAATCCCATATCTCCTGAGACTGCTACCATTGGTACAGTATTTATGTACAGCTAGGAAATATCGGAGGACTCGTTATGTACAGCTATACGCTTAGGGAATCTCCCATGACCCCAGACTCCAGCACCATAATCTAGAACAGGGCAAACACACGTCTGCAGTGTTATATAGGTGCGGAAACCAGAATGGAGATGGGAGGTTTCTGCCCGACAACATCATTATTACTTGCGCAAGCAGAGTGCGCAAGTACTAGTTTCGCCCAGGACGATGTTCGATGCGTATGCACCGTCCCAGCAAATTACGTAATGACTACTTGTGCCTTATACGGCAGTGGAGCCAGATTACATATATGTATACATAGGAGCATTACCTTTAATCCTCCCAACACTAAAACATATCGTCATTACGTCACCATCGAAAACCAATTACACTCTGGCATTGGGTCCTTTAATCCACATTTTTATTACGTCATCATTGAGAGCTAGTTATACCAGTTATACCCTGACGTCATATGCTGGGATGGTGCATACCCATCAAAAGTGGCGCAAAGTAACAACAGTATACAGCTAATCAACTTACAAATTACATATACATATACACAGAGGCATTTAGTATTAATATCACTATAGTCCAAGATTAAGTAAATTTAAAGCAATTGACAATTTAAAATAAATAAGGCAAGTATACTGTATACGTGATAATATATTACTTGCGCAAGCAGAGCGCGCAAGTAATAATTTCGCCCGGTCTCTTCCGCCGTGACAGCTGTCCCGCCATTCGATGTTTATGCAGAAAAACATCAAATCTGTGCCTGTTTTGCTGGGACCAAACGACCACAAATGACCATATTTCTTACGTCATCATTTAGAGCTAGTCATACGTATACTATATACATAATCAGTAAAAATAAAATAGCAAATTGTGCCTGATCTGCTGGGACCAGAGTACGTGGTGTGTATATGTATGACTAGCTCTTAATGATGACGTAAGAAATATGGTCATTTGTGGTCGTTTGGTCCCAGCAAACCAGGCACAGATTTGCTGTTTTCTTGCATAAACATCAAATGGCGGGACAGCTTTCACGGTTTTTGGCGCAAAGTAACCACAGTATACCGCTAATCAACTTACAACTACACACTCTATATAGTATATGTATATGTATACGTATGTCCTACGTCATCATTTACAGCTAGTCATACGTATACTATATACATAATCAGTATAAAATAAAATAGCAAATTGTGCCTGATCTGCTGGGACCAGAGTACGTGTTGTGTATATGTACTGTATGACTAGCTCTCAATGATGACGTAAGAAATATGGTAATTTGTGTAATCTGGTCTCAGCAAACCAGGCACAGATTTACTGTTTTCTTGCATAAACATCAAATGGCGGGACGGCTGTCATGGTTTTTGGCGCAAAGTAACCACAGTATACCGCTAATCAACTTACAACTACATACTCTATATAGTATATGTATATGTATGTATACGTATGTCTTACGTCATCATTTAGAGCTAGTCATACGTATACTATATACATAATCAGTCAAAATAAAATAGCAAACTGTGCCTGATCTGCTGGGACCAGAGTACGTGGTGTGTATATGTATGACTAGCTCTTAATGATGACGTAAGAAATATGGTCATTTGTGTAATCTGGTCCCAGCAAACCAGGCACAGATTTGCTGTTTTCTTGCATAAACATCAAATGGCGGGACAGCTGTCACGGTTTTTGGCACAAAGTAACCACAGTATACCGCTAATCAACTTACAACTACACACTCTATATAGTATATGTATACGTATGTCTCACGTCATCATTTACAGCTAGTCATACGTATACTATATACATAATCAGTAAAAATAAAATAGCAAACTGTGCCTGATCTGCTGGGACCAGAGTACGTGGTGTGTATATGTATGACTAGCTCTCAATGATGACGTAAGAAATATGGTCATTTGTGTAATCTGGTCCCAGCAAACCAGGCACAGATTTGCTGTTTTCTTGCATAAACATCAAATGGCGGGACGGCTGTCACGGTTTTTGGCGCAAAGTAACCACAGTATACTGTACCTACCGCTAATCAACTTACAACTACACACTCTATATAGTATATATATGTATACGTATGTCTTACGTCATCATTTAGAGCTAGTCATACGTATACTACATACATAATCAGTAAAAAATTAAATAGCAAATTGTGCCTGATCTGCTGGGACCAGAGTACGTGGTGTGTATATGTATGACTAGCTCTCAATAATGACGTAAGAAATATGGTCATTTGTGTAATCTGTCACGGTTTTTGGCGCAAAGTAACGACAGTATACCACTAATCAACTTACAACTACATACTCCATATAGTATATCAGACAGATCAGGCACAATTTGCTATTGTATAACTGCTCTCAATGATGACGTAAGTAATACAACATTATGTTTCTGGGGTGTATAAAAGTAACGAAAGTGTCATAAAGTTAACCATAAATGTTAACGTTAGTGTAGTGTGCAAACAATTAAATACAAATCCAACTACAGATTACGGAAGTATTTTAGATCATGTATATTTTAACAAATGTAAAAGTATTATTACCGAAATTGAAGTTAGAGACACATATTACTCTGATCATGATTTAGTATTAATATCACTATAGTCCAACATGAAATACATTTAAAACAATTGACAATTTACAATAAGTAATACAATAATTATACTGTATAATATATTTTAATTCAGTTTATATACTTTTTTTTCATCACATATCAATGATTTATTTTTCTTTGAAAATAAAGATAGAAACTTGAACCATACTTCATAATACTAGGTGTTTACATGCATAAAGTAGATAGGTAGCAAATAGTTACACCTAATAATTAGACATTTCAAACGTTCCTTCACAGAGATATTGAGATTCCACCGTTTACAGAATAATTATACTGTATAACATATTTTAATTCAATTTATATACCTTTTTTTTTCATCACTCGACAGACTAATCTAGTTAATAAAACTAGTTTTATTTCAGTTCATATACCTTTTTTTTCATCGGATATCAATGATTTATTTTTCTTTGAGAAACTAAAAAGGGATCCAGAATAATTCTAAATCGATAAAACTGTATTTATTTTTATAGATAGAAACTTGTACCATACTTCATAATAATACTTTTTTACATGCATAAAGTAGGTATAGGTAGCAAATAGCTAAACCTAATAATTCAACATTTCAAACGTTCCTTCACAGAGAAGCTGATATTTGACCGTTTGTAGTGGTCGACAGTACTTGCACGCTCTGCTTGCGCACTAGTAGGCCATTTATGGCCTACTAGTGTGCAACAAGCAAGTAGACAGAGTGCAGTTCTAGTTGGTCCTATTTTCACCTTGCCTTTCAATACATTTTTAACCAACGAAAAGCATTTAATAAGAAAGATGAACTGGATTCATTGAAAGACATGTAACGGTTTTGGACATACTGTATAGGTTTCCACCTGTTAACGACAAGCAGAACTATTATACTGAGGTGGCCATTTGTAAAACAGTCCCAATCCTATAGTGTCTGTTTAAAAGGGACTCAGATTCTTACATCCTAGATGCATAGATATATCGGCATGATGCATCTAAGATGTAATGGCTGCTGTAGGGTCTAAGTATGAATGGATTTGTAACACTTTGCATAACCGAGCAAAATGCAAATGTTAAACCAGTGTGATGTGTTTACCTCACAGATATGCAAAGCTTGTCTCATGTGTCTTTCAAGCCACAGCAGATTAGAGGAGAATGCGATAGGAGGTAGTTTTTTTCCCCAGCAGGCCTCTGTAAACTGTGCCAGGTCTTGTCACTCAAGCTAGTGGTTCTCAAAGTGGGGTTTGGGAACCCACGTGGGTCCTCGAGGGGGTTCAAGGGGGTCCTTTTAACCCTATTTTCAGAAAAAAATAGGAATACTTTTTAAATGACTTTATAGGTAAGTGACCTTGCTTATTGTAAGTTTCTCCAGATATATTTTATATTTGGGGAGAACCTTGATGAAAACCATGCACTGACTTACAGTCAGAGTTTGATTTGTAAAACAAACCAAAAAAAACTAATTCCTGAAATCCTATTCATAATTATGTTCGTACAACAAATAACGAACAAAATAGCAGATAAGCTCACAGCAATCAAGGATTGTATGAATCCAACCCTGCCTATAAAACCCTGATTAATGCATAGCAGCATTTCGATCACAACCAATCCTTTGGAATTGGAAGCCTTGCGTCTCTCCGCGAGGCGACATCTGGGCTTCACGTACCCTACCTACACTCCACGCTTGAAGCGACACGTCTACTGCATAATCCCCGTCCGTTCCACATCGTGACATGAGCCGCCGTACGGAGGCTGTTATGTCGAGTCCACTTGACTAACTCATTCATCCTGCAGCTCTATTGGCTGTCCAGTGGGCGAGCTGCAGTTCACTAACGAGATCTGATGCTCTCCCAAGCAGAGTATAGTATAACTCCCTGAAGTGAAACCTCTTATCTCCATATTTGGGGGTTTTTGTCGTGTAAATTAACACCCTATACTTAATCACAATCGTACACTACACTACAGCCGAGTGTCGCACAAAAGCATCAAGCGTAGAAGATCTGCAAGCTTGGAATGTGCCGCGAAGCAACACATTTCGAGCTAGATCTGCCACATTTAATACTTTTGAATTTGAATCCAGAAAAGTAATAGTTTTGGACATATGAGGTTTCCACCCCACAGATAAGGCGGTAATTCCCTGTGATTTGTTCTCAATTTGTGCTCCATTTGTACAATTGTGGTGATTTGTTCTCAATTTGTGCTCCATTTGTACAATTGTGTCCCGTGCTGGAAACAACCAATTAGTATAAATCAGGCTTAAAACATTGAAGTAAATATTAACATGTATAATATAACCAGTAGCTGTATATACTGTATGTAGCAACTCATGTATGTAATATCGGCTCATGAAGTAATAACAGCTCATTACGTTTCATTATAGAAAAATCGGTTATTACTTTATGCGCTCAGTATAATTATGTATTGGGCTTAAAACGTTCACCTCATTGCAAATCTTTGTCTGGAGTGTGGACTAATTAGGCTATACTATACGTATACTTGAGACTATTTCACAAACTGTACATTTGGCATTTAGAACACATTGCTGTAGCAGACCGAAGAAAGGTGGACTCATGTTTTACACACGCATGTGCAGAGGGGGAGAGACAGACAGACAGACAGACAGACAGACAGACAGACAGACAGACTGACTGACTGACTGACTGACTGACTGACTGACTGACTGACTGACTGACTGACTGACTGACTGACTGACTGACTGACTGA
This sequence comes from Protomyctophum parallelum, assembly GCF_964188405.1. NCBI lineage: Eukaryota > Metazoa > Chordata > Actinopteri > Myctophiformes > Myctophidae > Protomyctophum > Protomyctophum parallelum. The sequence continues at coordinate 10,037,740 of NC_139708.1, read as the reverse complement.
CTGACTGACTGACTGACTGACTGACTGACTGACTGACTGACTGACTGACTGACTGACTGACT